>NC_132894.1:11489932-11789932 GCF_030463535.1 Salminus brasiliensis | reverse complement strand
TATGAGAGGATTTTAAACAGACACTCATTTGTACAAAGGAACCTGGGCTGTTCATATATTAACATGCAGGTATGATTATTCTGGATCTCACCTCTCCTTGCAAAGTTCCTCTAAATGCTGGGCAGTGACACGGCCCTCTACCATCATGGCCGGGTGGAGGTGTCCAGGGTGTACGGCCGTGCCCTCCCCTGACACAGATGAGCTCTGGCGGGATGATAAGCAGACAGGGCTCCTCGCTCTGCTGATGCTGGCTGGAGGCACAGGTGTCCTGTCGTCCACATCGCCTGCCTGACTGGCCATGGTTTCAGGGAATGCACGCAGGTTGTGAGGCTGGTACTTCAGCTCATAATAGTTGGTCAAGTCCATGTGCAACTCTGTGAACAGGTTTAGAAAAAAAGCCCCCAAAAAACTATTTAATCATGTTTGTTTTTTGTTTCTGAAAGCTACAAAGCAGCATTTTGTGTTTTATTTAAATCACAATTGAATTATATATATAAAAAAACATTCTCACTGTCATAAAGATTTTTAATACCACTTGAAAACACATGTTACACATGCTAGTGATTAAAAATAAAATTGCACAATATGTATCTGCTACCTTTGAGCTGGTCCAGGACATCAGCTCTCCCTGAAGAGGCGAGAGTGCAGGCTTCCTGCTCCAGTTTGCTCTGCAACTGCTTTAGAACCTCCTAAAATGACAAGAAATAACATTCACTCATTACATTCACTGATCAAAAGAATAAAAAACAATCCCCATCAAATCAAAGGGCAAGAACAATCCCAATGAATACACAGAAAATACTTAAAAACATTCCAGGGAATGAGATGGCATCCTCACTGTAACCCTGCAGAGTGTGTGATATTCACTGTGTTCCAGTCTGTCTGAGGACAGAATCAACTCACGTTCATGATAAAAGCTTAGTAGAGATTATCCAGCTGCACTCCGCATCTGGGCACGTGTCATGGGAGGAATCATGGGACTGGGTACCCGTGCCAAGTATCACCTATAAGCCCAGTGTAATACTAGCTGATGGTTTAAAGTTTCAATGAACAATTCAAGTCAACAAAAGGTCAAAGTGGCCTGCAGTGCCTTTATTTTCGAGAGATGTTACAGTACAAAGTACATGAAGTTCATTCCACAAGAACTGTATGTGGTATTTTAATCCAGCTTCAGGCTTATGTTGAAAACTTTCTTATTCCCTATTGTTTGGGGCGAGCCACTGGGGCGAGATCAGTGGTTTTAATACACTACTGAAACTGGTAGCAATGCACTTAAATCCATAATATTGTGATATTATTTTGCATCGATTTCCTCTCCCATTCTAGTACTGAATGTATTTGAATGTATTCAGGTTTATTTAATAAATGACATTTATTAGTAGTAATAATAATAATAATAATAATAATAATATATTTAATAAATAATTAATTTACTCAAGCCAAGAGTAGTGGTTAAGTGGGAGTGGAAGCATTTTGAGAAAAGCTGAGAGCTTTAGGTAGGCAGAGGTACAGGGGCTACTAGATGAAAGTAAAGAGTTCCATAGAGAGTTGGCAGCAACACTGAATTGCCTGGGGACAGCCAAAAGACCTGAATCAGAGGACCTTAACTTATGAGTGAGATATGCTCCCAAGGACTTTGAGTACTTTCTATCAGCACTTTGAAAAGCTGCCATGTATTTTATCTTAGGCTTGTTTTGCACCTTGGAATCAGTGTGCCACTCTGTGATATCTTCACTGTGAGATGCTAAATGCTAAGGACACTGGAGGCCTGGGCTTAGAATCATAATGAGGTCTTTAGAGGTTTTCTTCACTGCGGAGGATTTACGTCTCCCAGCACAGCTCAGGGCGGATCTGAATGACGGAGCTGGCTTGGATAAGCAGGATCCACCTGATTAATGCCTCGGAGCAGACCTTTTAGCGGATTTCTGCACTAAATTGAGAGAGATAAAGGCAAGAAATGCAGAACAGCTTTGCTGCTTTGTCTATATCAATAACGTTTCTAATATTAAAAAAGTGAAACCTATGTAATGATATATAAGGATAAGTAACCTTCCAACAGAACTACGCAATTCAATGTAAAGCTCTATGATAATGATGCTTACTCAATCATGCACCACATGCCCCATAAAGCCTCCTGCAATTCAAAACTCCAGATCAATAATGAGCGGTTCAGTAGCTTGCTTCGTCTAATGGTTTCCTTTCTTGCCGCACACAATCCATCCTTCCCTGCTAGCCTCTGCACAGACATGCAATGTCTCTACAGAGACATTTCAGAATAAAAGTTGTGCTGTGATTTAAGACTGGCTCTGTGTACAAGCATCATTCAGACTGTGAATACTGCCCACTGCCCATTAGTGTCTCCAGACATTCTGTCGGAAAGTGGGTCACTGCTGAAGCGAATACATGCAACAGTGACTTTTTACTTACCAGACAGTGGGAAAGCAAGAGCAGATCGTCTACAGAAAACATTCTAATGAGCAATGCAGCATAAAATTGATTTTATCTCATTTTTGGCAATGTGGTCCTAGTCTTTAATAAGTATGCGATCTGTTCTGATCTGAGAACCATAATGTTTTGTATCAACCACCGCCAATCCAATCTTTTAATTTTTAAATTAGTATCTCATAGTGGTAAATGTGCTAATGCTTTGCACCCCAACCATTTAGCTACCTGTTCCTTTAAAATGCTACAGAGAAATCACTTCATTTGTAATGTGTGCATTTTTATGTGTGGAGTATTATACACACTCTGATGAGACTCATCTTTACAATTATAATGGCATAATCTGTAACCATTTTTAGTATTTGTATACAGAAAGCTCAGGCAAAAGGAATTATGACTACTTTTGGTACATAAAAACACACATTTTATAAAAATATAAAATACAAGAAAACTGTAGCAAACTTTTTCTGTAGGTATTTTTCTTACTTTTTAAATACACTGAAAACTAAAAACAATGCTAAAATGTCCACATATCTGTGGACCTCTTCTGAAGCCCAAACTAACCTTCATGTCAGAGGTCTCATTCTCCAGCTTGGACAGGTGGTGCGAGTTGTCCTCCAGCTCGCGACGCAGGTGGGAGTTCTCCTTGCGGAGATCCTCCACCTGCCGCACCAGCTGGTCATAGGAGGCCACCGAGTTCGACATCATTACACGATCTGATCCCTGGAATAGACAGAAGACGGCATGTGTCAAAACACCATTCAAAATATCATGGAACATTTTCCAATCTTCCCTTAATCTAAAGTACAGTTGTCATGATTGCAGAATCCTGATTTTGATACCAACTGTAGTATCACAGAACTCGATACTTAAACAGTTCTGTAAAAAAATAAATAAAAATAAAAACATCTATCTGAACCCTCAATCTCAATAACTTCTCTGATTTTCAGTTCCCTGCCCCAATGTAGCCATTTCCAATTCTTAACCACTAGCTAGGACGTCTCCCATCACACAGTGCCACCAGTGCTGGTAGGGTGAGGGCTAATTAACTGCATCACATAAGACCAGCCAACCATATCTTTCTGAACTGCCACTACTGCGACATCAGTTAACAGCTCAATGTACTCAGAGGACAACACTAACTAAGCTAACAGACTCCCACACTGGCTAGTAGTGCACTGAGTGATGTCGGAGAGAAAGGGCCATTTCACATCTCTTTCCCACCCAGAGATTTACAGCAATTACAGCATTTGGCTGAGGCTTTTATCCAGAGTGATTAAATCATACTACACAGGTAGGTGAATGTTGTGTTAGGAGTCTTCCCTAAGGAATCAAACTGTAGTCTGCCACAGGGAGGGTGGTGTTGCTATCCTCCACGCTACACCAACCATGTTTAATCAACATGAAAATGAAGCAAATAAGTAACTAAAGTAAAAACATTCTAATGAGCAATGCAGCATAAAATTGATTTTATCTCATTTTTGGCAATGTGGTCCTAGTCTTTAATAAGTATGCGATCTGTTCTGATCTGAGAACCATAATGTTTTGTATCAGTCACCGCCAATCCAATCTTTTAATTTTTAAATTAGTATCTCATAGTGGTTTGCTTTGCACCCCAACCATTTAGCTACCTGTTCCTTTAAAATGCTACAGAGAAATCACTTCATTTGTAATGTGTGCATTTATATGTGTGGAGTATTATACACACTCTGATGAGACTCATCTTTACAATTATAATGGCATAATCTGTAACCATTTTTAGTATTTGTATACAGAAAGTTGTGTTAGGAGTCTTCCCTAAGGAATCAAACTTTAGTCTGCCACAGGGAGGGTGGTGTTGCTATCCTCCACGCTACACCAACCATGTTTAATCAACATGAAAATGAAGCAAATAAGTAACTAAAGTAACTGAAACATTGCCTGATTCAACAAGCTCTAAAGAGAAGAATATATATATATATATGACAAACATGTGCTCTTTGTTTAAACCAACAGTGAAACACAATTTCAGTACCTAGTGGAGGTTAATGCTAATGCTAATACACACGCTATAGAAACCCAAATCATAGCACATTCATCTCACTATAAAACAGCTATATCACATTGGTAGACAACAAACAGCAGCTGATATTAATCCAGATTGTGTAGAACTACACACACACAGAAAGTGACTTAACTGCAGTGTTTTAAAGGAGCTGGGGCTGACTGGTCAGGGAGGAGAGTCAGACTGGATTAGATATTAAACACTATAACAGTTAAGGAAAAGTCTCTACTAAACTAAATCAACAAGTCCAGAATGTTTAATTATAGAAACTGCTTCTAAAAATAAAGTGATTTTACTGAAAGTATTAATCAGCAGCTCATCTTATCTAAACTGCTTATCGGCTAAATCATATTGACATGTACAAAGTTTATGGCAAATGATTTTGTGAAATGTAATTTTTCCCAATTTGTTAAATTCACTAAATGATCAAAATGTTAAAGTAAAATGTGCAACAAAATAAGCCATACACCAGAGGTGTCCAAATATGTGCACATGCCTGTATCTAAATAAAGGATAGAACGACTGTTTTGACTTCTACACTTGAAATATTGCCCCTGGTTAGTGTGGCAGCAGAAAGCACAAAGGAGACCTAATCATCTGTCAAATTCAGTTTATCTGTTTTCGTTCATGTTTTCACTTGGACAAGCCTGAATACACATCCTGAGTGGCTATTCAGTTTGACCATCGGTCTAGAGAGCAAGCACTGACAAAAACACGGACTCCACAACAGCCAGTCCATAATGATCATCTTACATGAGGTGCTTTAATCCACATCATATTACACTTAACACAGATATGACAACAGATTCACTTAAGGTCAAAAATAACACTGATGTCCTCGGATTCCTCTATCCTTGTTTGCAGCCAGAGCAGCTGTACTGCTTACAGTTAGGCTTTCATAGTTCTTCCTCTTCTTGTTGTTATTCCTCTTATTATTTTAAATATAATTAAACATAGACTCTAAAAGAAAATAGGGTTAGGGTGTTTTTAGGTTGAACAAAATATTTACTACAGTAAAAAATTAAGGCTATATTTAAAGTGGAGCTTTTATGAACTATTTTGTTTCCAGGATTAATCTGCTGATTAATTTCTCTATTAATCAATTGCTTGTTTGGTTTTGAAAACTTTAAAAATAGTACAAAATTGTTGGGATTTTCTATTTGGTTGCATTTTAAGACTAATACTGATATTAAGCAAATGTACATGATATGATAACCATCAATGTTCATACCATGGTATACCTAAAACTGGTATACCACTGCAAACCCACTTACAGTGGGTAATTACATGCTGTAGGCTTTCTAGATATATTAAAATATAAAACGTTCTAGTGATGCACAATCATAACAGAATGGGCAGATAGTTGGTCTAAAAAACACACTGCTTACTGTTTACTGAACTCCAGAAAAGCAAACGAGTGTTGAGTTTAAACTGGACTACTGCAAAATATCTGAAAATATATCTGTATTTTATTCATGTTACTTTATTCATTCTCTCAATCAATGAATGTTACATTTCTCTGTAATTTCCTCTGCATCAGCAGTTATTGTATGTACATGAAAAATACCAGTGCAACCACAATAACTGCATGTGCAAAATTCATGTAAAGTTTTGAATAAAATCAAAAAGACTAACAATGGGGACAATTTGCATGAGTTTCACATCTTCAGTACAATCCTCATGGAAAAAAGCCTCCAGTGATCCAACCTCCATCATAATTAGAGCATAGAATAAATCCATGAAAAAAACACCATTCCTGGAGTCCTGTTTAAAATCAGGACCAGCAATTTGTTCCAGATTCCTTTTTCTGATTGCTGGAAGCAGTGGCTTCCATGTCCATCTTCTACCATTTCTCTTTCATTTATATAGTGTACCCCTCCCAGAAATATGCTTTAAGCTGATTTGTTACTGTAAAAAAAAACATTAAATTACATTACATTAGATTAGATTGTAGTTCTTTAGGAATTGATTCAATGAATCATGAAATTTCATTTCTTAATAAATGTCAAGCTTTGTTTTAGATCAATGTTCTTAAAAATGGATAGGACTTTTATTTTGTATTGAAATTACAATCAATTACAAATAATTGTAATGTCCCAAAAGAGATGCAGCTGGATCGCCACACAATACACTGATGCTTTTTCAGACTGCTACTATACAGAAGCATGCATGCTCGATTCTGATGCAGAAATGTACACAGTAGTAAAGCGGGCTTTGTTGTGTAGAGCTGTCTTTCAGCAGAGCTGCTGTGGGGGAGGTGTGCTCTTCAGCTTCAGACATCTAAGCCATTTCTGTGAAGGCTTGCACAAACCAGGCGGGGGGAGAGTCTGCAGTAAGGCAGCTTCACAGAGGTCACTTAGTGGACCTCTTCGTTCGGGATGCGGGCAATGACAGTGCGGCAAAAAGCCTCAGGCTGGGATTCAGTGGAAATTAGATCAGACAAAGCTTTTCACACAGACATAAATGCCCGGCCTCAGATGAAGCAATAGTACTAGCAGTAGAAATATAATTTGAATATTTTATACACTTAACATGCCAACAAAATGGAGAAAACTGGGATCACAGTCTAGACTAAGCACTGGCATTTTAGAAAATGAACCATTTAATGGTTTTAACCAGTGCTGGCTATTGATATATTTAAAATCATGACATTTTACAAAATGTTGTGATTAAGAAATCGTGGTATAAGGACATATTTGATTATATTATGTTATATTATATTTGTTGCTACTCTACACTAAAATAATGTCTTGTTTTGATCAGAATGTTTTGTTCTGCTTCTATTAATATTACACCAAAGTACTCTTAGCTAAGTATTCAATCAGTAAATGTCAATCAGACAGAACCACATTTTCAGTAGGGAGTCCTGCTATTTATTAAATGTTTACATATTGTGAAATTGCTCTTTAGAAGCTATTAGAAGCAACTTGCACATGGTATCACTGTGGGAACAAAAAATGTATCTCCAAAATGGCAACTTTGAAGAAAAATGTAAAAATGTAAGTTAGTGTAAAAAAGATTTTTTCCAAGTAATTCTGGACCATTGGTCTATCCATCATGCAATTTTCACACAATGCAAATTGAAATTGTGCTGTTCGGTCCATCTGATATGGTCCACTGTGGACGTCTTTTTCAAGACCACATATAGCCCTAATATAGCGCTGAAAACGTTGTGTACAACCATCCAACTAATCTTTCTTAACATAGTCGCTGCTGTTCAAAAACTTAATATATTGGTATCTTGGAAAAGAAAGAAACGTGTGAAACAATCACTTTTGACAACTGTTCTTTCAGCAGTGAAGGGCCACCGCCCGATGCAAAGTCCAAGGCACATTTAACTTAGACACAGAGGGATGTCTTTTTTCTTCTTCTTTGAAAAAGACAGCTTTTCAGCTTTTGACTATACACATAACTACATCAATTTGATGAATGAAGTATAGTTTTTTCTAATCACCGGTTCAGGGAGGCAGCTATGTTGTATTATAAGATATTAAGATATTAATAAGATATTATTAGTCTACCTAAAAAGGTGATCTTATTGTACAGTGAATTGGAAGCATAGCTTATCTAAACTGTGTAGCTGTATTATCTATAGAATCACAAAGATAAGATCAGTATTGGCCGATACTTCACCTTAAAGTACTCTAAAGCACTGTGTGTGTGGGTTCACAACATTCTCAAAAATACAATTGGAAAAAAACTAAACAAAAAACAAGACACAAGATAAAATACAAGATTGTCCCAACAGCAACGAT
This sequence comes from Salminus brasiliensis, assembly GCF_030463535.1. Taxonomy (NCBI): domain Eukaryota; kingdom Metazoa; phylum Chordata; class Actinopteri; order Characiformes; family Bryconidae; genus Salminus; species Salminus brasiliensis. The sequence continues at coordinate 11,781,691 of NC_132894.1, read as the reverse complement.
GTGTTGAAATTAGCGATAAACTGCAGTTAAATGTAAGTCTAAACCAAGTAAAAGTCATACCATTACATCTGTAAACAGTGCTCAGCTCTGCAGAGTGTAAACACATGTACTCACATAGTCAATGAAGCCTCTTAGAAGCATCCTTGTGTATCAGCTACTCTCAAAAAACCCTGGCTGCCCAACCGTTCATAACTACCACACACAACGGATCGCCTGTGCAGAACCAGCAATCTATCTGTTTTGTTTAGGTACGTTTAGGGACAGGCCCGGTTATGTAAAGACTCAATCAATCAATTATAACTGAGGCATGTTGATCAATGCTGAAAACCAGCAACCAGAGGGTAAATGAGAACGGTCACCAGTGCAGAATCCCAGACAATATTAACACATGGAAATAAGCAGTCAATGCTGAAGCATAAATGTATTTATTTCAAGCACAGGGTGATATTGTCCACGAGGGCAACGTAACACGCTCGATAGGTCTGGAAAATAGAACCTGGCATATAAGGGCACGTCAATACACCCTATCTGGTCGTTTGGAATATCATGGCAAGCCCTGGAGCACATTCATTATTCTGGACGGAATTGGAAAGAGGAAAATGAGGGAGAGGAAGAAAGTGTGTGTGTGTGATTTGAACGGTGGAGAATTTGATGAGGATGTGGCTCATGGGGCAATCCACAGGGATTTAAACGCAGCTGCTTCTTCCTTTGTACCCACTGTGTTTTTCTGATCTAAAAGACTGAATTCATGACCAGTTGGGCACCAGGCTGTGGCGTCCCTCGGCTACGTATCTTAATTGGCTCCAGGCTACGTCTGAGTCGCAATCATGGTACGCTGTCGTGAACGGAAGCAGGGATTTCTCTCGTATCGTTCGCTTTCTTCTCGCCTGCTCTTCTTACTGAGCTTTATTTTGCAGCAAAGCTGGCTGGGTAATCTGTTCAAGAGATCGGTCCCTTGAGGGAAATAATTCAGAGGGAGCCAAGAGAGAGCGTTAGCCAACTGCCAATGAGGTGTTGCCATTCTCCACTGTTTCCATGGTAACACCCAATCCCTCCTCAGATTTGGGGGAATAAGAAGCTGATTCTGCAGTTCTGTGGTGAAACATAAACACCAAAACAAATTACTCTGATTCTGAAGCTCTTCTCTGTCTGTCAGCGACTGTATCTCCTGTGTCATCCCTGAGGGGCGTTCTGTAAACTCGTCCGTCCACGGCTGCTGTGAATAACATAACTCTACCGTTGCTTGTTCCTGTTTTTTCTACTGTATATCACTGCACTTCCTAAAACAGCATTGTAATAGTGCTGTTTCTACTATATATCAGTTGTTGGGGGATATAGCTTTAACCCCATGTAGTGTGGACGGGTACTGAGGACGCTATGACGTGGCGTCTGATGGGTCAAAATGTCCTATCTGTTACATGGCCGTCATTTATTTGACCTTTTAAACTGCTAGGCAGCTGCCTAGTTTCATTTGCATCTCCTGGTCTTTCCTACAAGCCATAGCTCTAACAAGCTAATTAGGGTCTTGGTAAGGGTTATATTAGAGGTTCTCTAGAATTTAGAAGAAGATTATTTCATATTGTACTTGCTTAATGTTTAAGTTAACAGAAATTCTGACCAGTGGTGCCCAAATTTTTGCATGCCTTCCAGTTGCATTTGTGTACCAAAAGAATCATAAAGTTCTGACCACGTCATTGGCATATGTTGATTTGAGAGGAGACTGAGGAGAAGGGAGAGAATGGCTTCTCTTTGTGGTGGGAAACCAGAGCCCTCAAGTAAGTAAAGCCAGGAATGAGATATGAGTTAAAAGGGAGAAGACAGGTTGGTGGAGGGTTGCAAAGACTTTATCAAAGACACATGTACGGGTCTCTGAGTGGGCTGGGGGTCGCAAGTTTGAATCCCAAGCCTTTGGCTTTGCCATCAGCGCTCAGAGTCTGAGAAAGCACAATTGACCGTGCTCTGTCTGGGTGGATAAATGGTACGCTCCCCCTGGTATATCATATTTGATATGCATAACCTGTGATATAACCAAATCAAATTGTTGGGAGGTCAGATATTTACACCCCTTACAATCTGTTTCTGCTCAGTGGACTTCCTAAAATGAAAGTATAGTATTACAATGCTCTTTCTCTTGTGTGTTAAACACTGTATGGAGTAGGACAACATGGACAAAATGCCATACTGCGCACACATTAATACAAATTATATACATGTTTCAATATGCCTTGTCTGACATGATTACAGACTGAACCCACAATAACAATGTGGTTGTTTAACAAATGCAAAATGAGTGACACTTGGTCTATCAGTTTTAATTAATCAAAACACTCCCAGATCCCTCACCTGCTGAGGTTGGTCACAACGCCGGAACAAGGCTGCATTAACAATCAGCAAACAATGTACTATGCCAGGTCTGGGGACTACAGCTTGCTATTGTCATTAACATTAGTAATCATCGTAATCTGCAATTGACGCCATCATGACCAAAAAACGCAGCAGACTTTTAAATGAGATAATGTTGACGTATCCCAGACTTATTCAGCCTGCTTGGCTTTACTGCATGCACACTGATTACACAACAACCTCTGCCCTTTAGAGCCAGCTGAGTGGGTTGACGTGAGTTACACACTAGGCTGTGCTTCATGAGCCTTCAGAGATGTGCACAGAGAATGGCCATGAATCCCCATGGTCCATGAATGCCCATAAGGATTTCCATCAAATGTATATGGGCAAGCATTATGGTTTGAAATCAGTCAAGCTATAGAGAGGAAAACAGCAGTAGGCAACAAAATAATAAAAGTCTCATTTTAAAAGTATCAAATCTCAAAAGTCTCAGTCTTGAATATAATCTGGTTACAATGACACTTATATATACACTAAACATACAAAAGTATCCAGACATTCAGCTATCTACCACAAATACTAACACCAGCATTTAGCTGTTTCTTCAGCATAGAAAAGCTGCTACGCATAAGTCTAAAGTCACCATGTCCAATGCCATCAGGTAGATAGAGGGGTACAAAGCCCTGCAGCACTGGGCTGTGCAGCAGTGGAACTGACTGGCTGGAGCTCCAGTCAATACCTCTGGCATTTTAATCTATAACTAATCATCCCTTATCAGTACCTGACCTCACTAATGCTCCCATGACTGATAGCCATCAAATCCTCACAACAATGTTCTAAAAGCTAGTGTAAGGACTAAGCAGAAGAATATAGGATGTTATTGCAGCAAATGGAAAACAAACTCTCTATTATTACCACAGCTGTCAAAGGGAGCAGGTGTCTACAAACTTTCAGACATACAGCGTTTTAGGCAGCAAGTGAACATTTAGTTCTTGAAGTTGATGTGTTGGGAGTAGGCGAAATGGGCAAGCTCAAGAGTCAAATTGTGATAGCCAGTCGACTGGGTCAGAGCATCGTCAAAACATCAGATCTTGTGGAGTGTTTCCGGCATGCACATGGAAGGACAATCAATCAATCAGCATGGTACATTGTTGGCTCGGACATTCACGTTTGTGTCCTAGAACAAGTACACCCCTAATGAAAGAATCATGATGCACCCTCCCACACTGCACATTGTTCAGGAATGGTTTGAGGAACATGACAAAACGTTCTCATTCCAATTGAGCATCTGTGGGATGTTCATCAATTGGGAAGAGCTGTTTTGGCAGCATACAGAGGACCAACACAATATTAGGCAGGTGGTTTTAATCAGTATTCTGACACCCTCAAACTATGTGTCCAAATGCAGACACACCTTTGCAGACACAAACTGTGTTCTCTGGAATTATGGCTGGTGCTCCTTCTTATACTTTTGGGATGAGCTGGTGGAGGTGGGGATGAGGTGGGGTGGTGACCATCCAACATCCTGATGTCACTAATGCTTTTGTCGCTGAACGCAATCAAATCCTCACAGCAATGCTGCAAGATCTATCAGAAAGTCTTCCCTAGACAGTAGAGACAGTTCCTCTAACAAAAGCAGGATATACTATTTTTAATACCTTCAAGTTCAGAAGAAACAACAAATGAGCAGGTGTCTCAATACTTGCCATAAATGCCTATATAGCACTGATAGCAATAGACTGATATCATATGGAGTGCAACAATTGTGCCATCTTCATAGTCAGTTGCTGTTTTTGCTGTTATAAGCCACTGACAACAATTATTATTTGTTTGCTCAGTAAACAATATTAATAATTTGCTCTTTGTACACATACATCTGCCAAAATAGAAAACTAGTGTGGTCAGTGATAGCATTCTTTGAGCGAATATAGGCCAATTCTTATTCCTCCACAATTCCTATACCCCTACATTCATATTACACAGCCATCCAGTACATCAAGCCATTTATGTGGAACAGCTAAAAAGGTTAACCACAGTGCAAAACAAGAAGCATAGCTTTCCCATTGCTTTGAGTGAAAGAGAGGGTTAAACAACCTACAGTACAGCGCTGTTTTGTGGTGTCTGTGACTCTTCCCTACACCGAGAACAACCTTCACAGTGATATAACTCAAGTCTGCCAGCGGCGCTCCAGTCATGCGCACACAATAGCAGTCTAAAGGTCCGGGATGTATCGACTGGATAAAGCGACCGCTCCGGAGGCCCGGCGAAACAAAGGAGCCTAATCACAATCGATGCATCTCTGAAAAATACAATTCAGCCTTTTGTGTCCTTTGAGCAGAAAGACATAAGGGACATTATTACGTTATTATGCAGACCATATGCGTCAGGACTGTGCCAAAGAAAGATCAAATCTGGAATAAATAACAAATAAAAAAACCTGCAAAATATTCCCCCTGAACAGAATAGTGGTAAAATAAGGAACATACATTAACAGGCCCAATAACTGAATTGTCAATGAAAGATCTGATTTGCACTTGAAAATAATGCATTTAAATGTGACAATTCAATGCATGAAATCAAATAAACACAAATAGCTTTAGACAGCCTGTGCAGAGCACAAATGATCATTTTCTCCTGTGAAAACAGACGTGCAATAGAAACAGAAGGGCGTAATGTTGTTGAGGGGCTAATTTCTGCTACTGGCCACTTAACTAGGCCACGAGCAGCAGGAGAGAGAACAAAGAAGATGGAGCGGAGAATGATCCCCCTCCATCAACTCCCCCTCCCTCTCTCCCTCTCTCCCACTCCGCCTGCATCTCCCACCACCCATTAAACTCCTAGACCGTCTGGTTGCCATGGAAACGGCACCTGCGATGGAGGGTGGCATGCCTGAGAATCCTGATTCTGAGCCAAACAGTGCTGCCCTCTTTTACACCAACAACAAGAGCGACTGTACTGGAATCAACCAACGCACTGGTACAGCACTGGTGCAGCACTGGTGAAGCACTGGTGCAGTAGCAAATGATGTAAATACAGAAAAACCCTTTGACTTTAATAATGAGGGTTTGTTTTTACATTAAACTGTACATTCCAGAAACAATGCACACACCATGAAGATTATTCAAGTGTTGTGTGGCTATTTTGTCATTAAACCTGCAATTTTTAAATAAAATAATAGATGTAACAATACAGTATGTTGGCTTCTGTGTAATAGTGAGGGGTTTATGGGAGTTAATGTGAATTTGTGGGTCAGGATAAATTGACCTTAAACTGGTGATTCAACTGCATCAATTTTAGATTAGAATTTATTCTAATAATATTCAATTATTTATGCATTAATTGTGTTGGTCAAAGTATGTTTTGTGCTATTGTTAAAAATAAGAACTCAAAGCAAAGCTTGGTACATTTTATAGTCAAATTTGATCAAATACTTGTTTACAACTGAACCAAAATAACAACTGAATCATGGTCAAATCTGTAGGGTGTGAAATCTGACACACACCCAGGAACCCTAATGTTGAATATCGGCCACTAACAATCTATGTGTTCCTATTGATAATACAGAGTAATAATTTAATAGTAAACACATGATGGGAGTGTATTTCCCCACATTGTTTTAGGTGGCATGGGCAGATGGCTCAAACACAGACAGAGCACTAGAACTACAGATATTATGGTAAAATAGCTCCATAGACGCTAGAACTGGATCAAGCTTAAAATAGCCACTACCCGAAAAGCATTAATCGGCCCTGATCCTGATCCACTGGATTGGAACGGGACATTCCTAGAAATCTGAGATTTTATTTGTTTCCTACAGAACCATAATGACACTGTTGTGGGGTCAGAGATTTACTCTGCGAGTACTCCAGCAAGTGCCAAAAGAGGGGATTAATGACACAAATAACCAGAGCAGTCTAATAGTGGGTTGAACGAATGGAATTGTAAAGAATTAGGGAAACGACTATTCGGAAGAAAACAATGAGGCTGTTTACACTTAATTAAAGGCTTTTCCCTGCCAGATAGTAGGTGTGGAACATTGCTGACCAGTGCCTTCACAGGCTAATTGGCCTGTATGGCCAAAGTGCCAAGGACTTGCTAATAAAGAGACCAGCAGTCAGAGCATTTTCATCCAAACTGAGGTCAGTGAATTATTCACCAGGCTGAGGGCCTGTGTAATACTGCTATGAGTCATCAGAATTTCATCTCTGCAGTGCATAATAGTGAAGGACGTGAGGTTTTCCACTTTAAATGTGCAAGGTCATCTCCCTAATATTGGCTGGACTTATCACACTCATTGCTGCCAATACATGTATGTGGAAAGCACAGGTCAGGTGAGGTACTATCCCAATGGTCCCACAGGGTGCGAGAGCTGGTCAGTTTGCAGTTCAATGAGTGTGGATCAATAGGATATTATCATCAGGATTTGCTATTTGTCAAGCAGGAAGGAAAAACATTGATATGTTCTCAGATGACTTCCAGCAAGTGTGTATCTGGTCCCAGCTGAACCTGACCACAATGTGACATTACCCATGATTGAGGACATACATGAAAGATGTATCGATACAGGAATTCTGGAACAATGTTTGTATCCCATATCCCTTGTCCAATGTACAAATCTTTTAATGCCAGTGGCAATACATACACAGCATTACCCCAATGTTTTACTTCTGTCTTAATTTTAATCAAATATCAGTTTAAATTACTGGGTAAATTTAAACATTGGTCTGATTTTAATCACTGAATCACTTTTCTATATATATATATATATATATATATATATATATATATATATATATATATATATATATATATCATTTTGATATCATTGTGCATCCCAAAATTACTGTGAATGTCCCAACTTGACATTAATTGACCATTACTGGACAAAGACTTGAAAAGCTGTCTGTGGTAATGGCCAGTAATGTACCTTACTTAAAGAAGATAAGCATAACTGTGACACACTAGTGATAAATGAGGATGTTGACTCATGTTTAAAAGCCACTTTAAAAGTCATGTAGGGGTTGGGTTTCATTTCCCTGTATTACCTTTATTTCCCTGAACAACTAAAATGGAAGCAATGATGATTACTGGGTGTAATTGTTTGTGAAAAAACAGACCAATCCTGTGTTTTTTTCTATTCCCAGTTTTCCTCCACAATTTTAGTGGAGTTACACAATTACCCAACCCACTCATTAGTGCTCTCCCTAATCACATGTAATTGTCCTGACACTGGAAGGGCAGGATTCAAATCAGATTCCCAGGTCATAGCTGCTCAGGTCACAAGTAGTAGTGTATCAGTATAAATATGAAAAACATTCAAGAAGCGAGTTCCTTTCATTCAAATTACTGACAGAACTGAACTGAAATGCAGATTGTCAGTGCAAGGCACCATTTCTCTCTTTTTCTCAGACTATTTGTCTGCAGTAAAGTACAAGCAAATCCGATTACTCCTGAAATCGAGAAATGTGACCCAGTGACCCAACAACCAAAGTGGTAGAGATTAGGGCAAACTCAGCAACATCAAAACACCACAACCTCTGCATCAATGTACGGTAAGTCAATGAAACATGCTATTAGTTAAATATACAGGTAAAATTACCCCCACATACAATGAGCCAATGTCTCAACGCTACAATTACTCATATTCACAACATATTCTCTTTTGATTCATCAACTGATCAAATGCAGGAACAGTTTAGATGTGCTGGGCAGTTGTCCAACCATGCAATCCAATTATGTAAGTTTATTGATTTGAAAGCAACTAGAAAAAAAAGGCCCAGAGTACAGGTGAGTCTTTCTGATGGGTTTTAAGGCTTCAAATTCCCAGCCTGGAATTGTAAGTCAGTTCACAGAACACCATAAAAATCTAATGCTAACCGGCAGACTTCACATGGCCTCATTTTGCTGGTGCTGTTGTTGAACTGGGCACAGGTAAGTCCACAAGATACATAATTTGCGCTCCTTTATACTTGGTGTTGCAATACTGGTCTTTGCGATACTGAAACAGCCGAAGCCTTTGGTACGCAAATATGCGTCTTACAAATATTTGATTCCTCTGTACTCATTCCTAATTTTCGGCCAATGACAATATCTGATATTTGTCACATGATATTTGATATTTGTTCCCAATGTCAATCCACAAACCAATATCAAATGTGGAAGCTGCCACTACATCTGTGTGGATCACATGAATAGAAACAGCCTAAATAGAGAAATCTTACATTTATTTCTGTAGGGTCATAACTGCAGTATTAAGCATCCTCTAAACTTCACTCTTTAGTAAATACATCATTAAATATCAATCAAATCTAATCACCTGTCCGATTCTCTTATTCTTTTTAATGCAATTTTCTGATGACTGTATTCTGATATGATTCCGCTTCCTCTGAGCATCGTGAGCAAGCACACAGCTTCTGGATGAATGTTTCTGAAGGGGGAGGTGGGGTTGGATGTATGTAATGCATTTACATGATCCAATCTTGGACCACACTGCAACAGAGGTTCACCTCACCAATGCAGTCTAAACACTGCACAGAAAACAACAACTGCAGTATCAATTTTACCTTAAAGTCACATCGTGACTGAAGGTCTATCACAACAGACATGCCTAAAGGGTTTTTAACAAGAGTCCTGCATACCTGGACCCTTGATACACATAAATATAAAGGTGCTAGAAAGGGTTCTTTGTGCAATTCCACAGAAGAAACTATTTTGGTCCATGAAGAAGCCTTTTGTGTGAGTGGGTGAACTAAAGGTTCTTTAAACCTTTAAAATTGTCCTTATGATCATACATCCCATTATTAATATGGTTCTTTAGGGAAACAAAAGGGGTTCCACTATGGTATAGCTCAAAGAACCCTATGTAGCACATTTATTTTTAAGAGGGTAGTATAAAAGCTTAGTCTCTTTGTTAGGCAATAAGACACATAAAATGTGATTTTATAATAATTATTCAATATTATAGTTATTTTAACTAATATATCACATTTGGACATATTATAATATCCAAATGAGTTACGTAACATTACATAAGGGGTCATTTTGTGTCTAGCCTTTTTCCAAGGAGTCTGTGCTTGACTCACCCTGTTGTTCTCCCCCATGGCACTGACCTCTGCTTTTTGGCAGCATGATTTAAGGTGCGATGACATGCAGAAACAGAAAGACTGTTGATTCAAATGGTGAGAAGCCCTAAAACAACTGTTTTTTTTTTTCAGCATTCAAACGAATACAAGCGAAGTGGTCCTGTTGTATACAATGAGCAAATATGGTGCTCTACTGAACATTGCATTGCATGAAACACCATGTGCATGATAGACATGCATTGTAGCCAAGAGGGGGTCGTGTTAAGGAAGGTTTCATTAGGACCTTACAGTGACGCACAGCAGTGTTACACCCTGTGTCAGTTCTTTCTCCTACCAAATACAAAACAAACACTCTGTAGAGGGATTTACAGCAGATGTACCGTTATCAGAATTGTGGGCTGATGCTGATGTCTGATATCTGACGTATCTTGTGTGCATTTAATGGCGGTGCTGATAAATATGCATTTATGTAATTGATCAAATGTACAAACTGGGACTAGATGCACCTGGATTATGAAGAAATATAGACAGCATGTTCGATTAGAGGGTGATAATTGCATTCAATTGTTATAAAATACATACATTTGATCGCTAGCTCATAGATTTACCATAATATTCAGTAACGTGATATATTACAACTGAATTATCTAAATAACTGCTAACACGGATTTGAGGCATTAAATAAAAGGCAGAATATCTATCTGAGGTAAACAGATCCATACAGTCCATTCAGTCACATCACTGTTATTGACCACCTCAAACCCCCTAATTCCTTCATCCCTTGCCTTGAGAATCGAATTCTTCTATATTGATCTCTGGTGGTTCAGCCCGTTTTTCAAAAGGCCTTTAAACACGACTTCTTCAACGTAGCACCTCTGGAAATCCTACCATCTTCTACACCATCTTTTGTCTTTTTGGCACTCTGAAATGGGGACGGTGGCTGTTTGCAATGGAGGCTCCGTCTCTCCTCTTGGTTCATATTGACGCAACGCTCAGAGAAAGATGTGCAGATGGAAATATGTGCAGTTTTCGTACTGAACAATTATTGAGCCATTCTTAAAACTTCAGGGATGACGGTCACCCTCCGACCTAACCCCATCATTTCTATTCCCATCAGCAGATAATGACCAGCTCCTCAGGTAGAGCAGATAGCTGCGACTTCGCCGTCGACCTTGGTCGTGGCTGCGACGTCAGTGTTGAAAAAAAGATATAGTGCTATACATCATACAAGGCTTCACCTACATCACACATTTCTGAACCTACACAGCTACAGATATTTATTTTGTGCTTTACATTTTCCCCCATATATGCTGTGGAAAACCAACGGCAACAGACCACCATCTCCAGCGCTCTCCCATCCTCATAAATATTCCTATCAGGACTCGCTCCGATCCCACCGCTCAAAAACCAGACCTCTCACACCCCTCACAAACACACTCACACGCCACAAAGGCAGACATTCACCGCCATTAATGACATTAACATTCATAAACCGTGTAAAATAACCAGGTACAGATAAGATGTTTTACCTCATGGTGAAGCAGCAGTGCTGGTACTGGGCGTGGACTCGGACCTAGCGTTAGCTTAGCCTTCACTAAAGAGGCTGGGATGCTGCACGCGCTGATGTCACTGTGCCCACCTCTCTCTCTCTCTCTCTCTCTCTCTCTCTCTCTCTCTCTCTCTCCTCTCTCTCTCTCTCCCTCTCTCTCTCTCTCTCTCTCTCTCTCCCTCTCTCTCTCTCTCTCTCTCTCTCTCTCTCTCTCCTCTCTCTCTCTCTCTCTCTCTCTCTCTCTCTCTTTTCTCTTTCTCATTGTAGCAAACAATGCTAAATCCTAGCTACATGTGTCATGTGTGAACCATTAACTCACATATTAATATTATTAGTACACATATTAATAATAAAAAAAAAACATATTTTATATAATATTTTATTTAATTTTAGGGGCCAAATGGTTTGAAAAGCTCCTGCATTTCAGGGGAATGACTCCAGTATGATTATAGCCTGGCTAGGGCTCGTATACCCATACACCGATATCAATAAAAAATATTAAGTATTAGTTGTGTTAAATTATAGGTTTTCGTGTCTATTGTCATGTCATGTCTTATGTTGTTGATTTTTTTGTCTTTTTTACTAATTACTGATTGTGTAAAAGAACGGTTGTAAAATGCTCTTTACAAATAAATTTGATTTGATTTATTTTGAAATTTATTTTAACTCATTATTCAATAAGATAGCAGTGCCCATCTTGACTGTTTTTTTAATAGCTTATTACTAGCTTAAGCTATTAGCTATTTTATTTTTAATAATAATAATATATTCATATTATTATTAGCTTAAGCTATTAGCTATTAATGTGTACTTATTATATTATGCTATATTATATTCGTTATGTACATTTATATGCAAATGTTGGGACACCCCCTGTGTAAATGACAGTTTATTGATTTTCTAAGTGAAAAATATGAGACTATAATTTCTATTTGTTTACTGAATTAAACATATTGCAAAAATGTACTGGAACCTTAGTACATTTAATGTTTTCATTTTGTTTAATGTATTAAATAAAGCAAAAAAGCAGTAATTGGCATTACAGTATGCAGATGTGTGTGCTCTATGTAGTGGATTTGTAATTATTCTCACATAGAAAATGACAAAACCTGTAATTTGACCAGAAGATCATTGCAAATGACTGTAGGCCATTTGTCAGGTGATTCAGGGTGCTTTAAGAGAACATAAATAAAAATATATGACTTTCCTTCCTTTTGCTTTCTGAATCAACTCTATTAGCAATACTGTGTAAGAGTCTCTTTACAAGCTACCCTCCAAAAAATAAAGGTTTACAAAAAGATGCCATAGAAGAACCACTTCTGGTTCCATAAAGAACCATTTTATAATCGAGATGTGATCTTTAATTTGATAAAGAACCTTTTGCATCAACAGAAAGTTTTTGGGGTCTTTTAAAGGTTGTGAACACTCACACCTCTATGATTTAAATGGTTCTTTGTGGAACCAAAAGAGTTTTTTCTATGGTATCACTCAAAGAACCATTTGTAGCACCTTTATTTTTAAGAGTGTATGTCAGGTTTGTAAGATATCGTTTAGCATTGAGAAACATCACAAGTTTGTATTCCATTTCTAACTTATTTCTAAATCATTCAATTAATTTCATTCATTTTCTGGAGGACATACATGATCCTGCACTCTCTTTTGCTCTGTCACAATGGCAATGATAAAAGGCCTTGGAGGACGGGGTATATGTTTTTTTCAGGGGACTGAGATCAGATAACTTTTGCTGTGTTGGGCAGAACTGGAGCTGAAGAAGTGAGCTTGGGCTGAAAGAGTATGGAACTACTTGAGAACAGGCTATCTGAGTGACGTGCAACCTGAGTGACAAGTATGGCAAACGAACGTCTGTTCTACATAGCATAAAGTCGCATACAGGCCAGGAGAGCTTTTCCTACCATTTCTATTCTTCCACCCTCTTCTAGAGACTTATATATATATGACTTATATATATATATATATATATATATATATATATATATATATATATATATATATATATGTGTGTGTGTTTAATTGTAACAACCATTTGGATGGTCCTTTGTATATGATTTCTAAACTATTAAGTATCAGTAAAACATCAACAGCATATCTGTACAGTAGCAGCAGTGAAGCATCTGAATACACGGAGGTAAATATCTTACAGATGTTCTGATGATGCATTGCTGACATTAAGTAGAATTATTGTTGATAAAGTACACTTAATATGTCACTTTCATTAAACACAACCTAACCCTAACCCTGACCCTGATCCTAACATTAGCCTTAACCCCAAACCTCATCCTAATCCTCATCCTGGCCCTAGTCCTAACACAAAACTCAACCCAAAATCTAATCTTTACCATCACCCTGGCCTCTTAACCTCAATCTAACCCATTCAAGATCCAGTTCTAGGCTGACGTCAGCAGCAGGTCTATAAAAGTTGGAGGACGGTCTGAATCAGAGATGATCATCGATTCCTCAGGTGAACGTTCACAGATCTGAACTTGGACCCTCCAAATAAAGTGAAGAGCAGCTGAGTTCAGTAGTCTCTTGAAAATATACTGAATGCTCAGATGCAGCTACATCATTGATATGTTGTTGAAAATGTAATTGAGAGTCTAATATTTCATTTCATTTAAAAAGCGCCAACCCAAATAAAGTGTCACCTACATGTTGCAAATGCTTAGTCAAGATTTCAGACCTTGGCTAGCAAATCAGGCCTGAGGCAGGTCACCAAGTGTAATTGCTAATTTGGGACTGTCAGCTAAGTGAAATGCTTTATTATTTGTCTGACACTTTAAATCTTGTGTTAACACTTATCAAACATGAGCTCCTCTAGGCAAATGGTCTGAAAGCAAGATCTGCCTGTGCGCTGTTAAGAAAGGCAAAAAGAAACTGCATTTCATGAAGAGAATACCTTGCCAACTGTGAAGCATAGGGGTGGATCTATTGTGCTTTGAGGTTGTGTTGCTGTCAGATGCATTGACATTATTGGAAAAATGGATTTCACAATATTCCATCACATTCTGGACTCTATCCAATATATAAATAGAAACTTTACCCAGTATAAGTATGAGTACCACTCTGAATGACTCACGACTGAGTATGAGTACCACTCTGAATGACTCTGTTTTCAGTGAAATTCACCTTCACCGTTCACCATCCCATCTTTGACATATAACGGTTGAAGGATGTTTCTGTTGTAGTTCCCCTCTGAGACCACTGGGGGGAGACAAAGGCTCGGTTTACTCAATTTGAATCCACGAGCGTGGCAGATCAAGACGGAGTTCATTTAAATGAGAATAGCCGCACTGCTCTGAGAAACCTCGCAGTCAAGAGGCAAGAGTGTTTTCAGGATGAGTGGAAGCTGGTGGCCTGCATTAACTGAGACATAGTTAAATAGAGCAGCCTGGTTTTCTAATCAAATGCCCTGCGCCACAAAAAAATCTCATTCGTGGTCTCTGCTGAATCGTGGACATTGCCTGCTGCGCTGTTTACGTCAAATTTCGCCTCCAACAGACCGAAAATAGTCCAGCTGGTGCAGGAAAATAGACTCAGAGGAAAATCACACTCATCGTCAGCTGCAGAACTCTGATTCAGGATCCTCAGCATTTTAGCGATATGTGTGGAAAACACTGAAAATAGCCTACGAACGAAACAAGCAGATATTGATAAATATAGTAGTAGCGCAGATTCGTAGGATAATTATAGTGTAGTTTATATCCTTGATTATTGGAACTATACAACAACAACAAAAACAATAATAATAATAATTATTATTATTATCATTATTATTATTATTATTATTATTATTATTATTACTATATATTTCAAATCATTATTATTGTTATTGAAACGCTGCATTATTCGATTGCCAAATAGTATAGTGTAGATGTTCATGTTCATAATCTGGTGAGGCTTTTTCTTATGGCATCAACTACAACCATCAAGGCTCTTACGATCACAGATTCTACTATATTCTACTATACACCACAGCTGATACTGTGTTTCTTTGCTCATTGTCCACGTATGGACAATGCCGCCGTCTCATACCCAGCACAGCAGGCTAGGGAGTCAGCAGTGCTATTTTGTTTCCCACCTGTATTCCAGAAAGCCCCGCCCTCCTGCGCCAGGATTGGCCGGTAGTTCATTCAATGGACAAGTAGAGACAATAGAAAACTCATCAATTGCTTCTCGTTTAGACACATATAAATATACTAATATTACTATAAAATAACATCAAATACGATAGAATAGAATATTTGCGTTTTCAACGATGGTATTTCTAAAATGTAATGTATTTAATAATATTGTGTATTTGGCGAGTACCCTATCGTAGCGCCGGGGGGCGGGACTTGCCGGATTACAGGTGGGGAAAAAAGCAGCTCGCGTGTGCGTGTGCGTCAGAACACGTTGCAAGAGAGAGCAATAACAGCACGTTCAGTCAGTGGCATCCTCCCATTTAAGCCATGCAAATCAAAAGACAAAATGCTCCGGGACTGGTATGGCCTAGAACATAAGCTATTCCTCGAGCCTTCGCCTTCCTCTCGCTTCCTATGATTTATCACTGACGTCTTCGGGACATTGCAGCACAGTCACCAGGTAAGGACGGCACATCATCATGACCGCTCGTCATTTTGTCTCATAGCCCGTGTGTGATTTCTCCCCCTTTTTTCCTCAATTAGACTCGCTTGCATGTGTCGCAGTCGGCGTCCACTGTCTTTCTCGGGCGTCCTTGAGTGTGATTCCGTGTGATGGACCGTGGCGTTTAGTCACGTCTCGGTATGAAAAAAGGACGAAACGCACAGGCATGCAAAAGACAACGCTGCTGGAGAGTGATGTTATTTTTGGGCATGCATTGCTAACGACGGGCGTTTTTGCTCTTTTGGCGACAATGGCCTTCCTTTTACTGCCCCCTCCTCCTCCTCCACCTCAAAAAAGAAAAAGAAATCAGGACCGTGCTCTCCCCCATCACAACACATGACCATTGATGCTGCACTGAGGATGTGAAATCGTTAAGCCACTGTTATAGCTTAGCATGCACCATTTTTGAGCGTGGCTGTGAATGTGAAGTACACTGAGAGCTTCTCGCCTTCTCGTTTTGGATCGTGTGGCCTTCGATGGCCAGCGATTTGCTGAAATGGCACGGCCTATAGGATCTTATGAATCATCATCACTGACAGAAGCGCTGAATCCTACCGTTCTTGTGTAATGATCATGGCCAGTGTTGCCCATGTGTTTGGGGGGAGGGTGAATTCCAGGGATTTCAAAACCACTAAGGTGCTGTTTTGCCATTACCACACCATTGTGCATCTAAAACCTACTGATTTTGATTATTAGCTGCCAATAGTTCCAGCTCTCCGCATGCTTAATAGACCTCTACTATGTTGGTTTCCATTGATGTGGAACATCTACTTCATATATATGAAATATTAATGTATGAAGTATGTTAATATTAAAGGAAAGGTTCACTGAAAAGTCACAATCGCTCATCTGTCACCTTTTCCAAAGACATGTTTGATGGCTAAGGAGCTTTGCATTGGATTCAGGATTTAAGAATTTGTCATATGCACGAGTTCATAGTACAAAAAGAAATGCTATAATGTAGCTCAGGAATCCTCGACCCTGGTCCCTTTTTAGAACCCTTGCCCATTTTAGTGGTTACCCTGCTCCCAACACACCGGATCCAGCTAATGAACAAGGCCTTTCTGAGTCAATTTAGTGTAATAGACCAGGAAACACTACAATGTGCAGGGCAGGGTGTCCTCCAGGACCAAGATTGGGAACCAATGACATAGCTGGCACATATGACACACATGGAAATCTACAGCTGCTTTCACACATAGACTGTTACAGTGGAATTTGCCAGAATCAAAATCAGTAATTTCACTAAACTCCTCCGCTATTCCCAGGCCCTGTAATTTCTCCACTCGCACCCCTATTTTCTGTGGCAAACAATTACTGGAACATTACTCCACCTATGAGCGACGGGTCTCTGGTGTCAGGCACAAACTTCAAAGCTGGCCAGAATTCTAGCCCAAATACTCTGAGAGTTCTCCTCCCCATCCCAGTTCTGTATAGGGCGTGGTCCCCTTTAGGAAAAGTGGCTATGTAGATCTGTTTGAAGAGCAATTAAGAGGGTAAAGTCAGCCCTGCAGTTTACCTGCAGGAGTCCCAGTACAATACCTGGGAAACCTGAGAGGGTTCATGTGTAAACAGAAGCCGTTACATTAACCAGAAATCCAGTGACGTCTACATTACAGTCCACAAAGGGGAACGGTTCTGTAAAACTCCATGGGAGAGTATCTAGGACTGAGAGAAGATGCTGTGCCACAGTATAGCAGTTTTGAGAGGCTTCTGTTTTTTAGAGTTTTAGAGTTTTCTGCTTTCACAGGTGAAAATTTTTTTGTACATGATTAAGACGTGAAGGCGCTGTCGACCATTCTAGCTCAGGGCAAAATCCCAGTGAAGCAGACCACACAATTTACCGCCACAAGGTAAAATGCATGGGAAATTACTGGGAGGGTTTGGGGTGAACAGAAACTGATACGTTATTGGGAAACAGTGACGTCTAGTGCCGAGTCCCGTCAGCAAAGCGGTCCTGTTTTACTGGGATCACTTGTCAAGAAAGAACGTGGGCGCATTGGTAAATTATCATTTACAGTCTGCGTGTGTGAATGACGCAAAGCCAGGGACATGAGGAGGTGTTCAGAATGAGTTGGGGGTGGGGGGATCATTTAGAATTGAGAAGGTCCTAATGTGCTATAATGCAGATAAGAGATGACAGCAAACACATATAACTGACACATCATTTTTAGGTGATGTAGACTTCTGTTAGCCTCATAGCAAGACCAGCCAATCACACTTCAGACACCAAGTCCAGTTGCCTCACTAATTGGGCCTAAAATAAGGATCAAAACGGAGTACATTGCGTCTCCATAGGGGATGTGGAAGCATGAAGCTTCAGTTATGTTTTTGGAAGCACGGCAGGACCATCTTGACGGTCCAGTTGTAATGCCATGTGCACATTAATTCAGCTGAGTCAGATCTTAGTCAGAATCTAAAACTGTCCTTCACAAATATGGCAAGTGCATCTGTACGGAAATTGCACATTTCTTTTGCGAACGGACAAAAACAAGGTTAATTGAGATGTTCTGAAGAAAGTTTTTGAACTTCTGTCACGGCACCCACCTCGTCACCTTCTGGATGTACCAGCTAAGCTGCCTGTAGTAGAAAGTTGTTGAGCATACATTTAAATACTAAACAGTTTCCTTATGTCAGGTTATCTGAATTATAGTCATATTTATTTTGTACATACACTGATCAGCTACAATATTAGCACCACCGGCCTATTATTGAGTAGGTCCCCGTTGTGCCAGCCTGGATGGACTTCACAAGACCTCTGAAGGCAACCTGTGGTTTCTGACACCAAGACACAGCAGATCCTATAGGTTGTGAGCTTAGTAGATTGCAGCAGTGAACCTTAGGTGCCCACAAGACCTGCCTGATGTTTTGGAGATGCTCTAGCCATTACAACTTGACCCTTGTCAGCGTTTCAGATTCTTATACTTGTACGTTTCAAGCTTTTAACACATCACTTGCTGCAACATATTCCCATCTTGACAGATGCCTGTAGATTAAGATAAGCAGTGTTTTTCACTTCACCTGGCAGTGGTGTTAATGTTAGGGCTGGTTGGTGTAAAGCCACATAGATGTCATGAGGGAACAATAAGGACATTATTCAGTAGTAGATGTATGTATTGTTAAAAGCCTAGTTTTCACAATCAATTAAAAGAAAAACTAAAAAATGTAGGGTGGTCTTTTTGGGGGTGCGTTACTTTGAAGCGGAGTGGTAGAGCGTCTTACGAACCACAGGGGTTTTAACATCTAAATATTTGTAATAAAGTAGACAACAACAAGAAAAATGAAAGCACATCATAGTAATAGGAATTGGCCTTAATTGACTTTACAACCATTCTTGGTACCTTGGTTACCAAGGTAACTGAAATGACAGGCAGGGATGACGCGTTTGTGGCTCTGTTACCTGTCTGTTTTTTTACTCTAGCTCTCTTTTAAAGCTTCTTCAGTATCCCAGCTCACGTCTTCTTCTGTCCCTTCCTCACTCTCCCTTTCTCTCTCTCTCTTTCCCTCTCTATCGTTGCCTGCCCTAAGGACCTGTTTCCACAGTAACTGGAGAACTCCCAGAGTTCCAAAAAAGAAGCACAACAGAGACATCCCAGGGATGCAGACAAAGAAAGAGTCCCTGAACGTATGCTTCGGCATAGCGGCCCACGTGCTGGCGCATTATTAACTGTTCAGGATCAATGACTCTGTCATCACGACTATACACAGGAATAGAGTACTTACTCTACTCGCAAGGGCTGTTGTCCAATGGGTATAATATGCTGGCTGATTTGTTTGTAGGTCGACTTCAGAGCTTTTTGGTAATGTTGAATGATATAGGCATTCATGTGACGGCCGCAGCAGCCATCTTTCTTCTCTAGAGCTCCAGTACTGCAGCTTCCCCCCTTTCTCTGTCTCCCCTCATGCTTCCCTGTATGCACTAGAAGCAGCAAAGAACACAATATACGTTGTATGTCATGCATGTTCTTCTTGGTTCCCCGGTGAGAATCCATAGCCTTTACTCAATGCCAAGGCTCTTGGAAGAGCTAGTGCTGGACATTGTACACAATTTGGACAAATGTATTGAGACACCTGCTCATTAATTGTCAGTTCCTAAATCAAGGTCATTAAAAAAAAGAGTTTCTCCTGCTTTTGTTGGAGTAACTGTCTCTACCATCCAGGGAAGACTTTCTGCAACTTTTTGGAGCATTGCTGTGAGGATCTGATTGCATTCATCAGCAGTGATCACCACCCCACCTCATCCCCAAATCCCCAACTGATCCCAGAAGTATTGGATGGAGCACCATCATTCCAGAGAACACTTCCACTTCTTTACAGCTCAATGCTGAGGGGCTTTATACCCCCTCTAACCCACGGGTTGATCTCTTTTGACCAGGTTGCACCCATTGCTGACACAAAAGGGCAAATGCACATACACAGCTTGTCCCTGTAGATAAGTACTGCCAGTAGAACACAGGACACAGGAAGCAGATAAACATGAACCTACTGGCACCATACCAAATGCCAGGGAGCTGAGAATGGTGATTTGGTGGTGATCATCTTTAACACCTTGTCACTGAATGCAATCAAATCCTCACAGCAGTGCTCCATTCCAAATCTAGTAGAAGGCCTTTCCTGGACAGTAGAGACAGTTACTTCAACAAAGACAACAAAAACTTGAGCAGGTGTCCCAACACTTTTGTCGATATATTGCATGTCAGGTTTGGTAGATATTCCTATGGCATCTCTTAAGAAACATGGGGTAATGAACTATACAGCTTTTGAAGTTATTAAAAAATATTTAAATATTATATATTTAAAACATTCATTCCTAAAACAATTCAGTTCCTACATTTCATAGATGTTGATGTGTCAACACTGGCACCAGAATCAGCAGATATGTGCATGGAAAATATAAAATATGGCCATCTGCCCACAATTCCCATTTACTCATGTTTCCTGCCCACTTTTATCAGAGCTAATCCTTTACATTGGAATTTACTCTTTAGTTGCGTGTTACCACTGCAGTCTGGAAAAATCAAGCCCACACAGGCCTCCTCTGGTGCAAATCAAGTCCACCACCACAGTCTTTTCCTACTGCTGGTCATGCAGCACTATCAGCGCTCTCAGCGGAGAGCATGGCGCTCTATGTTGGTATGTTGCTTAGTGATGGGGAAGAAAGGGACCGTGCCGTCCTTCTCCCTGTCTGCTGTAAACACAGTCAGTTGTGCTCTCAAGGATCTCTGACCATCACATGGGACAACTGGGATTTGAAACGTTAATCCCCAAAGACAGGGCTCATCTCCTCATCGCTGACAGTGTTTTTGCCGAGCGTACCACTCTGAAGCATCCACTTACCCTCTTAACTCTTAAACGCAGTAGGATTCCCTTTAATAGCATTTAATGAAAGATATGAGAATGGAAATGTTTGATCACACAATAACATAAAGAATCTCTTTGTATTTTGAAGGACAAAGGTGATCGAAGAAAGGAATAAATGGGTAATGTCTGTGTGATTTGTAATTTGTCTTGATTCCAAGTGATAGTTGGGCCATTATTTTCTATTCACAAAACAGCTGATTTTCACAAATGGTGAATAAAAATGGAGCTGCATTGTTTAGATATGACATGTTATGATACATGTAGCAATTTAAATTTTTTTAAATACATGTATTACTAATTTTACCCAATTTTTTTACCTAATTTGGAAGGGCGATTACCCAATCCTGTTCATGTCAACTCTGCTTATCACCAGCAGCACTACAACACTAGGAGGGTGTAGAATAGCATGTGTCTCCTCCGACACATGTAAAGCCAGCCACTGCCTTTTTTTAAACTGCCGCTGGTTCAGGGTCGCTTGGAGGGAAACAGCTAACAGATGCCTGTCTCCTGTTATCTATTTAGGTAGATTAGGTAGATTTATCGTTTACCAAAAAATAACAGATAGGTAGATAGCAATTAAAATTGTCTGAGAACAGTGACTAGCTATGTTTTTTCTAACCGGCTATTTTACTGTATTGGTAATACAGCAGTACTGTACCACACTGTAATACAGATACATTACATTACAAAATCAACAGCGAAGATAGTCCAACTCCCTATTTTAGTAGCTAGCCAGTTACTTATTTTACATCTATACTTATATACTTTTATTTAACTTAAATTACTTTGTAGAATTCTGTTGTAAATTCTTGTAACAAAAAGCCAGAGTGAGCTGCTATGCCATTCAAAAGCAGGAGCTAAGTAAGCGTGAGGTGAATCAGGCGAACACACAGCCCTAAAGTAAAGGAGTCAGGATAAGATCATTAAAAAAATCAGACAGAATTCACGGCTCTGGAATAACCAGTGTGATCTTGCTTTTTCATGGTTAAAAATGTATATGAGTGCTGAAAATATGTACAAATGTAGTGTTTGGAAAAACATCCAACAGAGTCACTGCAAAAAAAACCCCAAAACGATATGGTCTGGATTGCAGTGCTGGGCAATATGACCTCAAATCAGTATCAATATTAATTGAACATTTTTATGATTATGATTTATGAATGATTATATAAGCTGCTGGAGTTGCTTAGTTGGCTCTGTGTCTATGTCGCACACTGGACGGGGTGGAGTCACATGACTACACATGTTGGTAGTGTGTTTTTAAGAGGAAAAGTGAGGTAAGTATTAACAGAACTTTTTACCAATTGAAATTTGCTAGTGCGGACCATACCCTGAGGTGAAACAGGAGGATGGACTCTGGGTCGGCTTTTCTGTGGTCTGTGTGTGAAGCCTGCCTGCTCTGTTAGAGTGGTGGTCTGAAGAGGACGTACACTCATTCGCATGGGGATAGACTGTGAGGTGTGGGTATATAAAGGGGATAAAGACCTGGAGAAGGAGGGGGTAATGGTGTGGTCCTTCTCCTAAAATGAAGTTGAATTCTTATCTTCCACTAATCGGCATGGGCAAGACGTCTGAGCGATTGACTGGTTCCCTGTCCTAGGGGTATTCCTGCCTCGCACCCCATGATTCCGGGTAGGCCCTGGACCCACTGTGACCCTGTCTGGGGAACAGCAGATAAGAAGATGAGTATGAAAATACTATAGATGGAATGGTCTAATACAGTGCCCCTAATACAGAAATCTGGAGTCTGAGTTCATTTTCAACCATAATGAACGGTTCAGTCAGCAGCGGTCTTGGATGTGATGTGAATGATTTAGTGATTCAGTAGCTAAAGGTTTGTTGGGATTGGCTTGGTGGCCTAGGTGGCCAATGTATATGTCTACCCCTTTCTTGCAGTTTAGTCATTTACTCTAATTTGACTCCGACATATTTTTTTGGACATATAATGAGTCATAAATCTACACCATGTGTGATGAAGCCAGACATGCCCACAAAAGATATTTCAGTGTTCTGTATCTTTGTGATTTGCTTTGTAAATTTCTGTTTCTGAAGCGCATTGCTATTTCAGTGGCATCTGTTAGCATCGATTAGACCCTGCTCTTCAGCGTCACGGTTCTGCACCTATCTTAGCTGGAGTCAATGAGTGACCTACTTTGCCTCGTCGGCTCTTAAGAACTGAGTGAGCTGCTATGCTAATTGCGCTGTTGTCTGTTCATGATAATCAACAGCAGGAGCTAAGTAACCGTGAGGTGAATCAGGTGAACGTACAGTCCTACAGTAAAGCAGTCAGGATAAGATCATAAAACATTACAAAATCAGACAGAATTCACATCTCTGAAAATAACCAAGGTGATCTCGCTATCCACGGGAAACCAATGGTCATGGCTGCTTTAGAGCAAGATGAGTGAGTCATTAATAGACTCTGACCTTGGTGCTGATGGGAGCAGAGAATACACCACCTATTCTCACATTCAGATACACAAGCAGGTGCAGTGAATGCTTGGGAGGTTTGATGAGGTTAACGGCGCAATGTCAGCAGTCCTGACCAATGATATTATTTTTGCTGTGAAACAGTGGGCTTAATTATTCATATTTTTAACTGTGCACAAGAAGCCTTCCACGTAATGCACAGATCGGCCATAACATTATAACCATCTGCCTAAAACTGAGTATTGAGGTCCCCCTTGTGCTACCATAGCAGATCTGGGGCACACAAGACCTCCTACGAAGTCCTATGGAATGTGGTACCAAAACATTAGCAGCAGATTCTTTCAATCCTATAAACTGTGAGATCATACCCATGAGCCTTAGGTGCCACTGACCCTGTCGCCAGTTCACAGGTTGTACTTTTTTTGGAACACTTTTGGTAGGTACTGGCAACTGTGTACCAGAAAAACCCCACAAGATTGGATGTTTTGATCTTCTGACCCAGTCATCTAGCCATCACAATTTGATCCTTGTCAAAGCCTCCCAAATCCTTTATGCTTGTTCATTTATTACACATCACCTTCAAGAGCTGACTATTCACATACTGCTTAATATATCCACCTCTTGACAGATGCCACTGTAGATGAAGAGAAACAATTGTTATTATTATACAAACAAGTTTTATTGTGGGGTTTACTGCAAAAGAAATGGCTCAATTTTATTTTATTTTTTTCAAAAGTCCGACCATCATTTGCTGCTGCAAGTCGTTCTGGTCAAATTATGAACTGCAGATCATTTAAAAGCACATTTATCCTCAACTCCCCAGCTCATCCTAAAAGTATTGGATAGAGCACCAGCATTTCAGAGAACACAGGGGGATTGGATCGACTTCAAATTCTGGGTCATGCTGCTTAGCCATCAGGAGCCAGAGCCTGAGAGAGCACAATTGGCTATGCTATCTCTTGGTGAGTAGATGGCCCTCTCTTCACTCATCACTCCCATTGTGATGCTGACCGGCACATGCGTCTTTTGGCTGATGTATCAGAGCTGGGGATCCAGCTCTTTTCTCTGACCAGCAGCATTGGCAGCAGTTTGAAAGGAGATGGTGGCTGACTTGACATGTATCGGAGGAGGCACATGCTTGTCCTCACCCTCCTAGGGTCTACAGCATTGGAAGTGATAGGCAGTCCTAGAGATGGGGAGGGTCAATTGGCTCAGCTAACTTGGGGAGAAAATTGGGTAAAAAAAAAGGAGTTGACGGTTGAAAAGCAGTTGATACAGGTTATTGGAAGAGCCATCCATTTAAAGCTTTCCTATTTAAGGAACTAAAAGTGTTTCTACTATGGCATTGCTCCAAAGAACCCTATTTGGCACCTTTTTTAAGCTAAGACGCATGTAAGACTTATAATGCGCTTATGCTATTACGATAATTACCAACCATATAATCATTTCCCTCTTGTTTTCTAGATCTCAGGGAATCACTGAGTGTTAGCACTGCCGTGCCCCTGAGTGAACCGTTCCAGCATGCCGGAGCAGAGCAATGACTACCGTGTGGTGGTGTTTGGGGCTGGAGGCGTGGGCAAGAGCTCCCTGGTCCTGCGCTTCGTGAAGGGCACCTTCAGGGACACCTACATCCCCACTGTGGAGGACACCTACCGGCAGGTAATCAGCTGCGACAAGAGCGTGTGCACACTAGAGATAACCGACACCACGGGCAGCCACCAGTTCCCGGCCATGCAGCGCCTGTCCATCTCCAAGGGCCACGCTTTCATCCTGGTCTACTCCATCACCAGCCGGCAGTCGCTGGAGGAGCTCAAGCCCATCTACCAGCAGGTGCTGGCCATCAAGGGCAACGTGGAGGGCATCCCCATCATGCTGGTGGGCAACAAGAGTGATGAGACCCAGCGGGAGGTGGAGACCAAAGAAGGCGAAGCCCAGGCCAACAACTGGAAGTGTGCCTTCATGGAAACCTCGGCCAAAACTAACCACAACGTAACCGAGCTCTTCCAGGAGCTGCTCAACCTAGACAAGAAGCGCGACATGAGCCTCAACATGCGTTCCAGCAAGCAACGGAGGGCTGATAAGCTGAAGGCCAAGTGCAGCGTGATGTAGAGGCTGAAAGGATCAAGCAACGCTAAAGAACAGGCATTGGACAGGGGTGTCAATCTCAGCTCCCGGAAGACCAAGGCACTGCAGAGATTAGTGTGTGTGTGTTTTTTTTTTTTGCTTTGACAGTGAAATTACACTGTTTTTATTCGTCTGTGTTACTGAACAAAAAATGGTTCTTTAGTCTATTAAAGCGGTTCTTCTACGGCATTGATTCAAGAGCCATTTTTAACACCTTTATTTTAAAAAGTGCAGATGCAGATACTCTATTTTAATTAATGTTCAATCCACACCACCTCAAGTAGCTCTTAAATCTGTCAGAAAACAGCCCGTTCTGTCCAAGGTTTTTTATACAGCCTGAGTTGTATATTTTTTACTGTGTAATTCAAATGATTTCTAAAGGGTGTTTTGAATTATATATAACATTAATCCTATGTCATGGTCTTGTTGGACCTGAACAACTATTACACTGGCATTTTGCTTCCCTGCTGAAAAAAAGTTAAACCATTAAAGGTTTCTCCTGGTTTATGGTGGTCTAATGATTAGTAATAGCATTTTGACAAGTTAATGTCACCATGAAAAGGATCCTACTAGTTTAAACAGGTAATCTGTCACTGATTCTAGGTAATTTTCTAATGGGATCTAAAGTGGCCTTGTAACCATTAAGCCAATTCCCATCGAGGAGCCAAAGCAAGAGGTTTAATCCTAGTAGTCCTAGTTGTTTTCAGCAGGGTGACACAAACAGTGTTAAAACTCAGTTTTAGAAATGAGAAAATCCATATTCCTAGAAAAGAGCTCAAATTCCCACCTAAACCACTTGTGGAGTTGGAAGTTGTGCAGATTGGACCCACGGGTCAGCTGCACTCATTGGTATAAATTCCGAGAAACACACAAATTCAGCTCAAGAAGGCCATCGTAATTAGCTGAAGAGTTGAGTTGATAAGCTGTTTTTCATCAAGTGCGATATGAAATACTAATCTCTGTAGTGCTACAACCCTCCAGAAGTGGAGTTTGACACCCCAGGCGTAGGAGAATGGCATCAGCAACGATGTGACTGATGGCAAATGTACAAAAAAGTCCCTCATCACATCTATTACCCTACTCCTTTGGATCTGAATCAGGTATTCTTCGGTGCACAGTCAACCAACCAGACTCTTTTCTCTTTATCTCTTTTATTTGGCTCCTGGAATGCGTGCCGAAATCTCTTGGGGAAGCCTCTAAACTCCAAGCCACCTCCCCTTCTACTATTTTATTGAGTTGACATAGACATCTTGAGTATTAACCTGTTATTCTCCCCTGCCTCATGCCACCTGCTCATGCACAGCTTTCCTCAACAAAGGTTTGTTTGTCTGTAAGAAAAGCTTAAAAAAAAAAAAATCTGTCATCATTGTGGTCATTTATAGGGCTGTGTCTCAGAAAGGATTTCATTGATAACCTGGACAAGAAAACATCTTGAACTGGTTATGCACTTCAATGTATTCTCAGTAGGCAGACAAGACCAAGAGGCGACAAGCATTATCCTGCTCTTCCAATTTAGACGTGATAACAGCACAACAGCGCTCTCGAAACGCGAGGATTTGGGACCACAGACTTCTCTTTGTTGGCTGGCTTGCCAATACCAACGAACTGGTTCAACGAAACACTGAGCGAATCGTGAACGATGCATATTTGACAATGTACAACTACCTTCCTACTCATTGTGATTTAGATTCGTCACCAAGTACAGAGCTTTACCTAAACAAAGCACAGCGAAGCAGTTTTAAATGTCTGTCATTTTCGTTTCTTTCCCCCTTTGCCTTCCCGATGTTGGTGGCACACAAAAACCTGAAAATATGCATTAATCATCTAACGGATAACATTTAACTTGTGCGTGAAATCTAAATGTGTATTACTATCATTTGTATTGGATCCCCTGTACAGTTCATGTTTTTTCTTTATCCCATGTGTATATCTCCGACTATTTAATGCCATTGCTTTAGCAATACATTATATAAAAGCACTTTTAGAATCTTGAGCACATTCAGAACATTGAAAATGAACCTTTACGAAACATAAAAAAAAAAGTTTTTGTCGGACACTCTGCGTTTACAATTTTAAAGCAGGTACAGTGTTTATCTAATAATATTATGTGAAGGACCAGAGGGAAAAAAGAAAATAATAAAGAAG
This sequence comes from Salminus brasiliensis, assembly GCF_030463535.1. Lineage (NCBI taxonomy): Eukaryota > Metazoa > Chordata > Actinopteri > Characiformes > Bryconidae > Salminus > Salminus brasiliensis. The sequence continues at coordinate 11,754,016 of NC_132894.1, read as the reverse complement.
CACAAACATATGGTGTAAAACAAATGTTTGACTATTTGCCTTGTTGTGTGGTTTTGAAATGGAGATGGCAACATGGACAGTGATTTATATACTAGCAGGTAAAGCCTTGTTACACAAGTATGCGTAACTATTAACTCAACTTTGCATCCGTTTAGAGGCAATAAGATATATATATATATATATATATATATATATATATATATAGTAGAATCAGCTGTAAACATTTGCATGACTCTCTTGATGTCATTATGTTTCGTGATATGCAAAGTGAAAACACATTAAAAAAATTGGTTCGCATTTTTATGTGTTTCTACATACATGAGTGGCTACGTTTACCAAGACAGTTTCTTCAAGAGTAGTTCTGTTTTTCTGGTGTAGAGACATTTTGGATGGAAATTGATCACCTGCCCCATTATAAAAGGATATACTTGGACTTTTGTATGAAATTAAATTTGAATATTTTCAAATTTACTAGAATTCAGTTTACCAAATGTGCACTACATTTGGTAACACTTGTAAAGTGTCCTCCGTAAAGTCCTCCGTAGGTGCTTTCTAGTGTAATTTTACTTGCATTTAACGGACTATCTATTAAATCCACTTTAATTCCCCCTTACCCTAACCCCAGCAACCTTAATCTCAACCTAAAACCTAAACCTAACTCTGGTCTTAATTCTAGCCCCAACACTGTTGCGAATTGCCTGAGTTTCACCAGACAGTCTATTACCAATTAGGGCCTCTATGGATAATATAGGGGGCTAAAGTGTACCCGCCAAGTGAGACCCCAAATTCTAATGTAAAATAATAATCCTAGTGCTATGCCATGTCTGTGGAACTGTCAGTTCCTTTCAGTTTCTTATCTAAACGACGTATCCCAGTGTTGTGTATTACAGTGGCTTAACAAGCTTTGCAAGCATGGCAATTACACTGGGGTCTGAAATGTAGTATGAGATGTGGCATGGTTTCCAGGCCCTCGAATGTTATAACGCTGCTTACACAACCATACACCAGTGATGCAGAGGTAGCTATCATAGGTTAGTAACTATTTAAATTTACTTCATTTTATGAACTTAAAGGGGCAGGCAGACATTAAGCTAGCATGTAATGTGTAACACTGAGTAGCTGTACTGGTTTGACAGAATTCACAAATCTCTTTCATTCATTAGTGTTCTCTCACTGTGAAAGCCAGCATGCACTGCATAAGTAAATTCATTATACAACGAATGAGAATCCCAGCGGAGCTCAAGAAATCCTGACTGCTACTCTAGCCAAAGATGTAGAAGTTAGAAAAACAGGCATGCAGGTAGCATTGGCTATTCTGCATTCACCAGCTACTACAGTGCACACTGCCTCAAGAATCTGCCTCAAAGTGCTGACAGGCTTTCAAAAGCTCCTCCCAGCTTCAAGATACTTCATCATAAGGAAGATGTTCTAGACTCAAAATTAGTCTGGGGACTATTCCGACAGCACTATAGAAAGAGAGAAAGTTTCATTTTGGATAGTGTCCCTTTTAGTAAAAGTGTGACAGGTTTGTTCCTTTCTGTGTATTTTAAATGCATTTTTATCTCTAGTTTGTAAAAGTGAAGATTAGAAAAATGCTTAATACAGGTACTGGTAAAATATGATATTATGATGAGATTTCCACCAGGTTCTTACTATTTTTAGAACCACAATCTGTCAATTGAAGGAGAAAATAATCAACAGATTAAGACATAATGAAAATAATCATTAGGTGGAAACATTCAGAAGAGCATAAACTCAGATGAATAATGGTTCAACCATAAAAATACCCTGTTATAATCCCTTAAGAGTAAGAATAGTAAAATACTGTATACTGTGATATACCGGTTATTATACCATGAAAATGCTATATCGTTGCAACCCTGAGAGATACCAGATTAGACAAAATCACCAAAAGTCTAACATTACAAAAAAATTATATATACCACTTATCTACTACCAACTGCATCAAGACACAGCAATATTTTGCATTTACAAATGTGGGGGAAAGGCTTTTAGTTTTGGCCCCATCTAGCGGACAACCGAGTGGTTACATAAGATTCTACAGCCAAAGGTTCAGTCTTGCAATCTCTTTATTCACCACCATTTAATATATAATGGCACTTTTACTAGATTTCTAATTATGTGGAGTAACCTATACTATAAATAAAGAAATGTATATGATGCCTCATATTTGAAATGTGGTGATAAGTAAAATATACTATAAATGTAATATATATATATAAGATTATGATTCATTCATGATTCATCATTCAATATGATTCATTCATGAAGAACTTCATATGTTCCCTGAAAATAACTAAATAAAATAAAATAATAAATAAAACCTATTTAAATACTTTTGATGTCTCTCAAACATTTTGTTTTACAAGTTATTATTGAATAAAATAGCACATTTTAATATGACAAGAGTAGGGATGCATGGATCCATCTTTTTCTCTTCTGATACAGATACCGATACATGAACTTTGCATACTGGCCGATATCCGATACCATTGTTAAAATTAATAAACCATATACCTCACCATCTGGGAGAGGCATCAGGATGGACGTAATCATTACTTTACTAACAAACTGTAACAAATAAACACAGATATAAATAAACCCAACTTCTGTTCTTTGGTCACTAAAATTAAAAACTGGACCTCGGCACAGTGTTGTCTGGACTTTTATTCTGAAATCTGAAGTCTGTGAGACTAAAGAGGAGCTGGCAGGTCCTCCCTTCTGGGCTCTCCTTATATGGCAGTTGAGCTGGATTACTCACTGATAGTTAATGACGGGTCAAGGGCACCATGCTGGTCATATAGGGGGAGTCTTGCTGTTTGCTATGATATGTGTATAATGTCTGTAAATTCATCTAATCCTGGGTTAGAATACCTGTTGTGCGAGAATTGGGCTCCATAAATGGATCGGTCCTTTGGGAAGTAAACACATGCATGCAGTTAGTGACATCACTGGTAACAGAGATACTCATCATCATCATTTCATTTCATTCATATTTCAGCATATTTCTAAAACATAATACAGGCAATTATACAAAATGTTCAATAGCCATAAGCAAAGTGCACTGTGCTTCAGTGCTAAAGAAACTAAAGATTATCTGACCCACACATGAGCTTATAGAAGTGTCTTTCTGTGCCCACTCGGTGGCACTGTTGCTTCATATAAATGCAGTGGAAAACAGAGTGGCCTGGACAGTCCAGACTGGGACATCCTGTGCCATGTTCTTGTCACTCTGACACTCCTGTTCTTGATCATTACTGTGACTTCTATGCCAATGCGTAGATTTCTATCAAAATAAGGTACAACGAGTCCATGTTAGCATACTGATCTCTGACTTACTCAGCATTGTACATAATTTTGTAGTTGTCAGACATTTACACCCACTGTTTCTGCATGGCCATTCAGTAAACCAGGCCCTTGCTGAACCCAGTTATTAAAAAAGACAAAAAATTAAGCATTAAGAGAAGATAGATGGTGTACATCCAGTTGTATTATTATTATTTTTAACAGTCATGGTTGTACACAAATTAATCAAGCACATACCTTTCACACAAACACAAATGTCAGTCATTGTCATGTCTTTCCCATATTTTCTTCAAGTAACCTTAAAACCCTACTATTTCACACCAGTGATGAAATGATATTATATGATACAGCTTAACCATTTGTGGTCATAACACTGACATTTTTAGCTTGTGCACTTGCTAAGTTCGTTTTCTTCTCAGCCTAGGTTAGGTTATGTTGCAGCATTGAATATTTGGAAGGAACAGGTTCATAGGAAACCTAAGCTTGTCTTGATAACAGTTTTGGTCCAATTTTTGCTAATTACTTTCCATAGCACATCAACTAGCTGCTAATCTCTGTTGGTTGATTCCAGCTGGGGAAGCCAGAAATGTGCAGAATCCAATCTCCCTTCATTTTGGACTAAAAACATAATTTTTGTAGTTAGACATTTTAATTTGTTCAGCAATTGTCTGACAAAACCATCACTGTTTAGTAATGAGGTTCTTAGCAAAACAGGACAATCACATGCACACACTCAAGCTGTTACGTCCTAGAGAGAAGAAGCCTTGTCCTAGATAAAATCTGACTATTTGTGCATTCAGCCAAATTATTACCATTAATATAAGATAAGATAATCCTTTATTAGTCCCACACTGAGAATTTCCCCACTGCGGGACTAATAAAGGATTATCTTATCTTATCTTATCTTAATGGTATATGGTTTATTGAATAAGTGCAGAAGTATTTTCAACCAATGAGCAAAGTAACTTATTAGCATCCTTACTGGCACCTAATAAGGATCTGCACTTATTTGTACAATACTTTTGGTGTATTTAGAAATTGATTATTTATATCATTATATCAGCTCCCTCACGCCTAACTTAGGCATGCACATATGACCTAGATGGACCTTGAGTCTAGGTCTGGGTCAGGTGTGGAATTTTGGACTGGTAAAAACCTGTTGCGCTGGCACCAAGACAGAATGACACAGCAGGTCTCTGAACCTGTAATTGGATTAAGCCTCCATGGCTTTCACCCAGGGCAAGTGCAGTCTATAACAGCAGACAGAAGTCTTCTTGATAGTTCTCCTAACAAGTCAGCTACAGCACTGAACATGTATCTCACCCTATTGTTGTCATGTGAGCACAGAAAAGACAAAAATGCATGTTTTAAAGCAACGTTATGTAGCAACTGGACCTTTTGTTTTTACATTTTAATAACAGCCTTAAACTCATTTTGATGATACACTTACCTGTAATAGGGAGAATAGTAGGAGACCTCTTGCCAGAACTCTGTGATGCTGTGTCTTTTAGTGCAAATTCCTAAAATATTACTCTACCTGGTCAGTACACACACTTCTTTCACTTCAGGGAGTGGTTCTGTAGTGGTTATCTCGGCTTGTCAACAAATGCATGAGGGGGCTCTCAAAGCGCGTTTTGTATTTACTGCAATGGTGTAAAAGTGAATTACAGTTCACAGCTGTGAGGGTAAAAAATACCAATTCTCGCATAATGCTGCTTTAATATAGTATTTAGCTCTGTACAGCAGAACAATCAACAAAATGTTTAATTTTAAAGAATTGTGTAATTTAAAGGTAAAGGTGCATGTATTTGTCACTGTACAGTGTGCACTATACAGCGAAATGGGTCCTCTGCATTTAACCCATCTGTGGTAGTGAACACACACTCATACACATACTATTGAGCTAGGGGCAGTGAGTACACACACACACACCTAGAGCGGTGGGCAGCCAACTCCAGCGCCCGGGAAGCAGAGAGGGTAAAGGGCCTTGCTCAAGGGCCCAACAGTGGCAGCTTGCCAAGCCCGGCAATCGAACCCACAACCCTGTTATCGATAACCCGGCGCTCTAACCGCTGAGCCACCACTGCCCAATTTAAGCTGATAGTATAATTAATAACAAAGTTAATTACAGCCCAACAACATTATTTATTATAGCTTGAGATTGAGAACTTTAAGCTGGCCGTAAGAAGTTGAGAACACTTGAAAAGTGTTGTTTACAGCAGAGAGCTGTTTACAAGCTGCTTTCATTAGCTTTGGAACTGCCTAGTCTTTTTGATGTACTTCCTGCAGGCCTCGTTTGGTGTGAAGCACCATAACTAGAGTTTCCGGCATCCATCACTTTGAGATTTTAATGATCTGCTTGCGTGATGTGTCCAATCATAGATGCAGGACTGGCCCTCTTATTCGCCTCTCTTCATTTTGACTGGTTATAAGCAAGCTGCCACTCCAAACGATGGTGTGTCCAAGCCTTTTCGGCCCATTCAGCTCAGTGGGGCTTTGTGCAGTGAGCCTCAGTGACTCATCCTGAAGCACATGACAACAAAAGCTTCAGGGGCTTTACGCCACGAAAGACAATTATTCACTTCTGCAGCTCTGCTGTGTCACCCTCTTAGATACAGTGTCATTTCTCTGTAATTAAAGATGAAATTCGCATTGTTTTCTTTCTTTTCGCTGAATAAAAGCAGTGATCCTGACATGAATAAGTAAATCACTTCTACTGACTTCCTGTTTAATGTATTGAACCCTAGGAGTATTATTCAGTTTTTACTCCTAATGCAGAGACGATTGCGAATCCCACTGTGTTCTTTTTCAGAGCCTATGAAACTGGTGTTACATAGAAGTGAAGAACTGGAGTGTGGGCTTACTTACAATGTAAGCAAGGGGTAATTAATGGGTTAATGCTGCAGTTTTCACAAAAGAGCTTATTGGTACAATATTGGAGGGAAGACCACTTTGTTTAGCTGATAATAGCATTTTTTCCTCAAAACCGGTTTCATATTTTTGCCAAATGAGAGTCCCTACAGCCACACAGGAGAAAAACCCCCACAAAACTAAAAACATGATATACAGTGTGAGTGTGTGTTGTTTCAGGCAAGAACATGCATTTTCTGCTGATATTATTTTTTACATACTTTTTTATATATTAATGTGTGAATTCATTTAACATCTCAAGCTTGAAGTAACATTGTTCACAAGTCTTTCATTATAGGTTTTAGAAAATGTGCATTTTATTTGTGTCTCTCAACATTTACTGAACAGTAGGCTGAGCAAAGAATGACCACAACAGTATTAAAAGAGGTCTGGTCATGTTGAGCAGTGTAGCCTGAGTGCAGGTCAACTTGTAGGGCTTGTCAAAGCAAGCTAAGATAAGAAAGCTCTGTCTTGTTTCAGATGAAGAACAGATAACTACATAACCTACATTACTGCCCTGCTGAAAAATCCAGCTCAACAACAGCTTCTACTGAGAGGCAGTTCCATACTGTTATACTTTGACTTCTTTTTGACCTCTTTGGTGCCGACCTATTTGATACTCTTAATATTTTTTTGCCCATGTTGTTTGCATCCTGTCTCATGGTTTTGACCTTGCTTGTAATTGTAATACAGTTTGGCTTCATCCTTAATTACAAAAAAAAATACTTTTCTCCTTACCTTTTATTGGCAAGCGTCTAATTTGTAATATCAGTGTTACACTAAGCTGGTCCCTGATGGTCAAGATGGTTAAAAAGTTGCTAATGCAGGACAAAACAACCTGGTTGGCCAACTTTGCTCTTGACCTTCACAGCATGTTTGATGGTTTAGCCGATCTATCAGTGGCTGACCAGTTTGGTCAAGGACTTGTGTGGTAAACAACTGCTTCTGAAATTAAACTTGCTAATTGCACTGGACTACCACACTGGCAAAGCATGCTAGTTTGTGTGGTTCTTTAAGATGCTACAGTCTACTGATGTCAGTTCAGTGTGCAGTAGCATTAGCTTACATGCAGCAATACTGAAATGTTGACTCTTTAATGACTTTGTAATTCCGAGGATTTAGAAGAGAAATGTGCACAGATATGAACATCGATATTTACCACAGAACGTGATCAAGGCGTTTTCTTGAAAACCTTATTAATTGAAAATCGTGCTTAGACCCACAGTGCCAAATATGGGCATGACGATGACTACAGAATAACGTTCAACGTCAGTGGTCTATCGGATGTGATTGGAAGCAGTTTGACCAATGGTTGATGTAGATGCAGGTACATGTAGACCACTATTTACTGTTACTTTAACTAGCTTGTTTAAAGCATGTGTAGCAGTGTCAAAGCTGATGTAAAATCAGGACATGTTCAGGAAAAGGAGGAAGTATCCATGGCCTGTGTGCCATTATCACCATGTTTTTGTATTGTACAGGTCTTAACTAAATACAATCTCCAAGAACGTGACACTGCTCATGCAATGCAATTCCCGTGCACTACATCCCTTTTGTTTGTGTATGCTGACTGTAAAACAGGCCTGTAAATACTGCTGTCCAATACGTGACACAGTGAAAGTAAATAATTAAGTCCTGAAGAGGCCTGGTTCTTTCTAGTTGTTCTTACAGTGCACTCTGATCCAGGCTAGCAGAGCCAGATGACGCAAGCTGAGCGTCACATGCACAAGGCTATGCCGAGGATTCCTGCAAGAGGGAAAAAAACAAAGCATGCAAAACCCATTTTCCCTTAACCAACATTACTCAATTACGTATATGCACACACAAGCAAAAGCAGGAGAGCCAGGTCTTGTAAGCAAGTGTACAGCTGTTTTGTTTAGACTTCATGAAAACACGCTGAGCTGTCAGCGTATTAGATGCACCTTATGACCTTGACATTGCACCTACACTTATTGGCCATTTTATCGATACACCTACCATAGAAATGCATGTAGGTACAGTAGGTACAGTTACCGACTATAGCCCATCTGTTGTAATGCACAGTATGCACAGCCATTGTCTAGCTTGTCCATCAGCAAAAAAGGACCAAAGTGGGACCACTGCTGACCAGATATTTTTTGGGCCGACCAGCCAATGTATCTTTCATCAATGCCCTCAGACTTGTGTTTTACGACATATCAGATGCGTCTGTATACACTGGTGACATTTAGTGGCACCATGTGTGGCAGCTCTTGCCTGTAGCATGCGTCTGATCATTGTCTGACTAATTGTACTGGACACACAATAGCAGCTTTGTCAGGCTTGAACACATCAGTTCTCTTCCCCACAGAAGGAGTAGGCTCTGGCAGTCAGGCCCATTTGCGTCCATAGCCCTCCTCCTCTCACTCTCACTCTCCCACTCTCTTCGCAGCACTGGAGATGTCCTTTGCGTCATCTGCACATTCTCGCTATTGTGCTTTCCCAGCGATGATCATTCCCAGCCGTGAAGTGGTGGTGCTCGGGATATACAGCTAAACCTCAGAGCAGGCTCGTATAAAGAGGCTAATAAGGCTGTTGATGACTAGCATCTGCTGTGCACCTTAGCCTGCCTGCTGCAGTGATCTCCACCAGCTCCTGTTCTTTTGGCCAGTGTTCTGCGGCCTCTTTGCAAGTTTTATGTTTTCGCCAGAGCCTGTAACAATGAAACAGAACCAGCTGTCCCAAGCTTTCCCGAGTGGATCTTACGCCTTCTTTGTCTTGCTAGCAACAGTTCGGGGAAAAATCTCATTTACACAATGTCCCTGTCATGCCAAATGTGGTAAATCAGCAAAGGCAAACTTGGTGTCCAACTATTAATGTTGTTGTTTTGCGTAAAGAAGATTTTGACCACCGTTTAGGGTCACACTAACTGCATGAACATCATCGCACGTTTGCTGCAAGCCAAAACAGGTTGTTAGGTCATCTCAAATAGACTTGCTTAAGTGGTTTTGGACACTGTAAGTCATACTGTTAACTTTGAATAATGGACACCATCATGATTTCAAAATGGCTACTACTCATACTGTTTCTTATCTGTGAATCTGAGTGCACTACGTAGATGATGAAATTAAGACTCCAAATAATACACTATATTGTCGCTGTCCTGCAAAATCCTTGTATCTCAATAATATTGACGTTTTTCATTTGTTGACATGCTTCGAATCTTGAAGTTGTTCTTTGCATTGTGTCAAAATTTCAGAATGAATGGACGAATAGAAATACTCCAAAACGACGAAATACTCCAAAATGACGAAAGCCAATTGTGTTACAGCTGTAGGCTACACAGCTTGATATGTATAGTATATTGAATTACTTGTGTAGAAGTCATTATAATGCCCTAGCAGGTGGAATAGCACAGTGGGTAGCAACACCATCTTCCCCATAGCACATACACTGGTCGGGCAAACTACCACACTACACCAATAGGAGTCCTTGGGTAAGACTACTAACCCTTCATTCGTCTTCATGGGTATCAAACAAATGCCATAAATGTTGATGTGACCTAAGTAGTGTCCTATATATGGAACAGGGGGGAATGCAAACAGACATATTGCATGTTAGCTACATTACATTAGCCAGAGTGCCAGTGGAAAAGAAACAAATATCTCAGGGCTGATCAGCAATATTTAGGGTAAGAAGCCTAGTCGATTTGTAGACTGATATTGTTTTTCAGCCAAAGTAGTGTTAAAATATCGCCAAAAGTATTGGGACACCTGCTCATTCATTGTATTCTTCTGAAATCAAGGGTATTAAAGAAGAGTTTATCCTGCTTTTGCTGGAGTAACTGTCTCTACTGTCCACCGTTCCCATCCTCCACAGCTCAATACCGGAGTGATGTATACCCCTCTAGCCCAATAGGTCCATGTTTATCTACTCCAGATAGTCCTATTCTATTGGCAGTACTTCTCTACAGGGACTAGACAAGCTGTGTGTTTGCATATGCAAATCTGTGTCAGAACTGGGTGCAACTTAATGCCGTAGAATGCATTTATTAGAAGGGGTGTCTACAAACATTTGGGCAGATAGTGTATGTCACATATTATTGATTTGCAGTCTTTTTTCCATGCATTACTGAGAAGTGATTATGACATTATGCCATGTGCAATGGTGTATCTCTCCGGTTTGTTTATATGTCATGAACCGCATGTTATTCTGGAACGTGCTAGCTCAGAGTGGAGCCAGCGTGTTCTAGCCTGACTGTAATCCTTTGCCCTACTTCCCATGGTGAAGCGTGGATGGAGGAGATGATCATGTGACTAGCAAGAAACTACGTGCTAAGCTAAACTACTACATGTGCCTTAATCTCTGGCTGTTACCGGCGCCAAAAAAATACCCCCCTCTGATGCAATTCTGAGGCTCAACAAATGAACCGACCTGCAGTATTTCTTTTCAAATGTAGGCACCATAAGCTGTCATGGAGTTATGTTATATATTGCCTCAGGTCAGAAGCATTGACCAGCAGTCACATGATGCGTTGTTATTCTACATCCCTGGAGGCTCTTGTGGACGTCATAGAAGTTGCCTCTGGTGCAGCAGATAAGTCATGGCCTTATATCCTCTGGCATGTATGTTGGGGAGCTCTAGAATGAGCTGGATCTAAGCCCAAATGCTAACGACAAACACAGGGGAAAAAAGTGACAGGATGGCAACTGTTAACGAGACACATTTTACAAGATCTGTTTTACAAAGCTGACGTCTTTCTTCAAAGCAGCCTGGTGAGATGTCAGAATTGTAAAATCTGTAGAGCACTGACAAGAAAGTCTCATGGTAAGACAGGGTCATGTCTTTAACTTGTTTATCTGGACTATTAGCGGAGAATGGGGTAAGATGGCCAATTATTGCTTTTGGTTTTCCTCTCAGCATAAAAACAAATGACACAAGGTTGCCCACAGGTAGAGTCAGCTTCACTTCTGTTTAAGTTTTAGCATTGGAAGAACAAACTAGGAACAGTGGAAAACCTGTACATGCAGTACCCTCCCAAACCTACCACCCCCCGAGGACAACATATGCAGGTTTTATGAACCAGTACATGAGGAACACCAGCAGAGCTGAGGGGCTTATCTTATTAGGAATTCCTTTTTTTTGTCACCTTTTTAAAACAGCAGCAATTTATTTGGGACTTGTCATGGAAACCATATCTTCAAACAGGGCCATGCTGTGGCTCTCAAAGCTAAAGATAGCTTATGGTATTTGCATTGGAGTATATAACTCTATTGCTGGCTGTGTCCGAACAGTTGGACATTGTTTTAATAAGTAATCTGTGTATGGAAGAATATGTACCCAACATGACCCGTGTCACAGTATCACCATGTATCTGTGTTGTACAGATCTTCATTAAGGACAGTTTGGCCTAAAACACCCACAGCGAGCACTCATGTCTGCAACTGGGCAGATGTTTGGCTCCACAAAACAAAAGGGTGGGACTGGAAAATCTCATTTACTCCGTCATTTTTCCCCACAAAGGGATTCACGCCTTCCCCGCAAAGGAAACCCCTTCCATGGCTGTTGACTGGGGGCGAGCGGCCCCCAGTGTTTTTCTTCCCCCCCCTCAAAATGGCATGTGCTGGCGGGGCCTAAGACAGAACAAACAAGCGCCATGTTCCCAGCTCTCAAGGGAGCCCCACCTGGAAATTAGGTTTTGCCCACTGGTCTGGTTGGACGTTCTGGATGTCTGACACCACAAATGTACAGCCCGCAATCACTCTGTGTTCTAAAGCTGCAGAACTAGGAATGCATTTAAGCAATAGTTGGCCAGGACATTGGCTTCTCTAGTTTTATACTGGAGCAACAGGGCAAAGGCAGTTAACGAGTAATGGAAGCTTATAGCCACCCTGTTCTCAAGTCCTCCTTGGATGTTCCTACTTTTGACTTATGAGGCTGTAAGTATGATGTGATTCATGTTCAAGTGGTTTTGGCCAGGAAACAACATGAACACTCTGGGGAAAATACTTTTTTGGCTCTTCTTGTTGTAAAGAAAGCAATTTTATTTGCCATTGTTGCGACAAAACAATGAGCAGAGAATGCACATTAAGTAAGCATTATTTTTATCCAGAAAGATGCATCACTGCTTGTTTTTCAGGATTTACCCGGTATTAAAGCAGCATTATGCAAGAATTGGGCTTTATTGCTCTTGGACTCCCCCTACAGTCAGGAAGTGTTATTCGTGCTTTGGGCCACCCCTCAAAAAGGACACGCTTTCATGCAAGAAGAATGTGGACTGAGGCGATTTTTTGGCCAAACCACCAGTTAACTTGACTGTGGCATAGAAGAGAATTGGAATTGGAAATTAGGGAGGATGAAATTAAACACAAAAATGTTCAATATAAATGGCCCCTGTATTGCAGAAAGACCAGACCATCAATAAAAGGAGTCAGTCAAGTACATTTAAGGCTCACTAAACTAGACTCAGAAAACTGAATTCCAATGAAAGATCAATGAGTGAATATGTTGGCTAGTTGTGTTAAAAAAACCCCCACAAATGTCTAATAATGGCCTCAATACACAGCATTTTAATTTGACAGAAATGGACACAGTTAACTCGTCTGTAGAAGGTTGTAATATGCAAACGATTGTTCTAACCAATCACAGCTTGTGGTGTGTTACCCAATATAAGTCAATTAATTTGGTCACATAAAATAAAGCGTATAGTTATACAATGCCTTTGTGAACATATTGCAAGTCACAGTACTGATATCTTACAGCCCTACTAAAAATAAAGGTGTTTTAAATAGTTGTTTGAGCGATGCTATAGAAGAACCACTTTTGGTTCCACAAAAATACATTTTTGTAGTTTAGACATGTGAGTGTGAAGAACCATTTAAAAGTTGCAGGAATCTTAATTTGATATAAAGGTTCTTCTTACTCAAATATCTCTACTACAGAAGCGGCTCTTCAAGCAATGCTATAAGAGAACCACTCTTGGCTCCACAAAGAAGCTATCTGCAGTAGATACATGATATACAAGGGTGTGAAGAATCTTCTAGAAGTCTTTAGAACCTTCTCGTAATTTAAAGCTTCTTTACCTATTTAAAGGTTCTTCACACTCACACAGCTCTATTCGTATATGGTTCTTTGTACAACTGAAAGGGGTTATTCTACAGCACTAGTAAGGCACCTTTATTTTTAAGAGTGCTTTTAAGAATGGTGTACTTGTAATAGGTTCACGGCAGTGTCTCGTCTTGCACGGTACCTGCAATGGCTCCAGCTAATACAGCTAATATTTATTGTGGTGGGTTGGAGTGTACAGCACAGCTTGGACACCACTCTAATGTTTTTTTTAGCCACCTGCACATTCCCCCCAGCAAACAAGTCAATGACCCCAACACACGGCTATATGCACAGTCATGCTTGGTTGTAATGTTGAGGACATCTCCCACACTGCCTTTGCTCATAGGTACAACTATTGATCTGTTGCTGCAGCTCTGCTCGCATTGTGCAATGCTCAGTGACATCATGAGCCGGAATAAGCCTCCTCACAGTCCCACCCACACAGCCAGCAAAACAAGCCCACTGATTGGTTGTGGTGGAGTGTGAGGGACACTTGCGACAATCTGATTGACTGATAAAGGAGCCATATCTAGATTTCAATTGGTCTGCCCGTGGATCTGTTTGTGTACTGTGTGTGTTTTTGATCTATTGGCTTCACACTAGTGGAAATTCTGGAACATTTTGAGCCACCTACATCCGTGCAGGACTGCCCCGGCTGTACTTTGACGGGAAACACGGCCCAACACTGCTCTGTTTTCAGAGCATGCAGGATAGTACTAGTACCACAAGGTGTCCACAGTCTCATAAAGACGTGTTGGGCTCTATCACATCTCCCTCTCTCTCTCAGATTCTCTCTACGCCTTGGCAGAGGTTGCTACAGTGATGACTCACCACTGCGCCTCATCCTACTGAGCCCACAGAGAGCACGGAACAAAGCCATTTCTCTGCCCATAAGGGAGATATTATGCCATACGAACTCAATAAGGCCTTGCCCGGCATGAGCTACTGCTAATGCTCTGGTTGATGATATATTACATTGCAAATGAGATGCAATACAACACATTACAGCCATTTTAGCAAATGATATTACTGTTGATGTATGCTGCTAAACAAATGAGATAAAATGCAGAAAATTATGGAAATAACTGTACATGATTCTGCCTACAGTATACAGCATACTGCAGTATTACAGTAAAATGATTTAAAGGGCCCATATCAAGAAAAACAACATTTTCCACATATTTATGTAAAAGACTTTTTTGATACAGTATATGATAAATCCCTGTAAAAAAAACAACCTGCACAAATGGCCCATGTTGAATATTTGCATTTGCATATTTCTGCTCATACAGGCCTATCTATTCAGCTCTGCCTAGTTATGTTGAAGGTATAGAGAGTGTTACAGCTTGAGCTTGAGTTCTAAACGAGGCACAATACAGAGCCAATACAAACCAATCAGAACAGAGATCATTTACACCAATCAGCCATAACATTAACTCAGGTCCCCCTTGTGCCGCCACACTAGATCTGACCATTCGAGGCATGCACTCTACAAGATAACTGAAGATGTCCTGTGGTATCTGGCACCAAGACTTTACCAGCAGATCCTTTAAGTCCTGTAAGTTGCGAAGTGGGGCCTCCATGGATTGCATCAACAAGCCTTGGGCACCCTGATCCTTGCTGATCCAGTTATTTGGATCACTTTGGAGTACTGAGTACTGACCACTGCATACCAGAAGAAACCCAATTGATCTATCTGATGTTTTGAAGATACTCTGGCCATCACAGTTTGACTCTTATCAAAGTGACTCATATGCTTTTAACACATCATCTCCAAGAACTGCCTGTTCACTTGCCTAACACCTAACATACCCCAAGATGCCCCTGTAGATGAAGACAGTGTTTTTCACTCCATCTGTCAGTGGTGCTAATATTATGGCAGGTCGATGTACATTTAGTCTAAAAGAACAGCCTGATTCGTTGTAAGGGATAGAAAAAGATTCAGAAAGAAGAATATTAGGAAAAATGAATGACTAGTAATGTTTGGTACATAACAACACATATAGACCTATAGAGCCGCCGGCAGGTGGCAGTATAAGACTAGTAAAGGAGCATCTTCCGGCCTGCCGCTCTTCCCTGTTGTTTAGTCTCTCCAGCGTGGGGCCGCCGGCCAAGATCTGCTGAGGCTGAGGTGAATTCCTGCACTGTTACATCAGTTCACCAGTAGACTTTGACTCACGAGGTGGCCAGACACTTTTCAGGGTCCTGTCTGAGACTGCCTTCGCAGGAAACCAATGGGCCAGGAAGGCTAGACGTCTTGCTACTGTCTAGATTCCCAGCATACTGATGTGCCTTGTTTTCCCCTTCCGACGTCTGGAAACCTGTCTTGTGTTCAGTCTGCAAGGGGAGAGTGATTTTACCAGGGGGCTATTTTTATCACAGGCAGACAATAACTTGATGCAAACAACAGATAGTTGTGACACATGCACATTTCGACTAAGGCTATGATTCCAGGGTATTCCATCCCTTTATAACCAGTAATTCCACCAGGGTGTCTGTTTGTATTATTATTTATTTATTATTATTTTTTAATATTGTGAGATTTTGTCTGTTGCACCCCCCCCCCCTCCCTCCCCCTCAAGGGGGGGTCAGAAGTTCCAGCTCTCCACTGCTGTATTACCAGGATATTTCATCACCTAAGGGACACTGTGCTGAGTCACAGAAAAACACGAAGCCAGTTTAGCACTAAGCTCGCATGAGTCAGCTCCTCCTGGTGTCTCGTATTGGTGCTGCAACCACTGGATAATAGCTGGATAATGGATGTATAGGAGCAGTGATCCTTTAATACACTGTACAAATGGAAAAGGTTTTGTAGTACACACTCACAAATAAAGGTGTTTCTTCAGACAACTTTTAAGAACTTATTCTCAGGCTTCTTTCACATAGGCCAGATCCCTTAAAAAAACATTGTAGCACCTTTATTAATAAGATTATTGTTAAGAGAGACAAACAAACCCAACTGCATCTCCTAAACTTGCAGCCCCCCCCCCCCCTACACCCTCGCCTGTTTTGTTCCTTCAAGCACCTCTGTTTTTTTTACTGAGGGCTACTGCAGAATTAGGTCATGTTTTGGTGAGAGCAGCACGGTGAGACAGAGCCGAGGCTAAGCAGGAGAGGCCAGCCGTTTCTGTTTTCTGCGACCGTTGGGTTTCCCCTCAAACACACGTGTCCTTCTCTGCCTCGAAACAGAGCGGGCAGCAGCAGCAACAGCAGAGAAAGGGAGAAGGCCTAGGAGGGGTGGGGGGCTTTCAGGGAAATGCCTGGGCTGTTTTGGTTAGGTGTTTTTCCTCTCCACATAAGTGGCATTGCAGTCTGGTTGCTCATATTGTCCCGATGTAAGCAACAAGCACCTGCAGCTTTGTTGATTTCCTCTCATTCAGTGAGGTTGTAACCACAAATATGTCATGCTGTATGTGCAGTAGCCTGCCAGTCAAAGGTTTGGACATTAGGTTTTTCTAATGGTAGTTTTCGAGCAATTAGGCTCATGTAACATATAATGAAAGCTTTACAGTGCCTTACAGTTGGATGATGAAAATTTTCAAACAAAGCCACTGATTCTCACATTTTTGCTGTTTAACCAGCCTTGTGTTGCCATGGCCTTGGATGAATGTCTCCCCAATTTTATTAGTCAATTACCCAACCCACTCAATTGTACTCTTCCCATATCATGTCATGATCCCGACACAGGAAGAGTCGGCACTGACACATGCCACCTCCGACACCCAGGCAACTGCCGCAGATGCAACTGCAAGCAACCAATGAGCGACCAACACACTTAGCGGGAAGTTCTGGGTACGTCCAGCATCAGCATCACATTAGGTGATGTGGGGAGAGAGACAGAGCCATCTACCCACCAATTGTGCTCTCTCGGGTTCCGGCTGCTGATGGCAGGCAGCATGTCCTGGAATTCAAACCAGTGATCCTCGGGTCATAGTGGCAGCACCTTAGTTCACTGAAGCATATTTTTTGTGTTTAAAGAGGTTGCTCCACAATGAATGAAGACATTGGCACATTGGAACTGCATCCAGTCAGTATCACAGAGAGCAGAAACATGTCCTCAAATCACGGAACCATCTTTACTACTCATTATGTTTATCTTATCAGCTGAAACACTCTGCCCTCCTCTCCTGTTCTTGAGCTGCCTTTCACCTGCATTCTCTTTCACCCCTCTCTTCATGTCTGGAGTGTGTAAGGCGCTCAGAAGCCGAGTGCTCGTCACTTTTTTCACACTCCCACATCTTCCCTCGACGTGGATTAACATCTCTCTGCTCACCCACCCACGTGTGCCGCCCACACGCCTGTGTGTTTCTCTGTGCAAGTGTGTGTGCAGTGTGTTTGTGCAGTGTAACCTTTAGCTTCAGAAAGCTCGTACTCCCCCTACTCCCGCCCGCTTCTCACTCACAGAGAGAAGAATGAGTGTGATTACTCGCCTGACCTTTCTCTATTGACCGTGCACAAGTCATACATTAGATAACTGTCCTACTGCTCGAGAAGCATGATGCTTTTCTGCAGTACTGCGCTGCTTTATTACTCATAGCTGCCCTTTTTCCGCAATCTCGTTTCATCTTTTTCATCTTTTTGGGTTGTAAGGTGATGGGGGGATCACTTTCGACGCTCTACACTCTGGCAGTGCTGTCGTGATAGAGAAATTAGCAATGAAGTACACTAATTGGCACAAAATACAAACTTCTACTGTGATTACATTGGGTAACTGATTCAAAATGGAACAAAATCAATAGCCAAAAGGTGACACTGTGCAAATTCTATCATGCTAACACATGGCTCCTTGCACAATGCCTTTACAATAAAACCCAGAATGCATAGTTTTGCAGTAAATTTGCAGTAAAAAGAGTTGTTTAGTCAAAATGCTAGCTAGTGCTGCTAACAGTGAACAACATGAATAGCCATGAATAACCAGTAGCACTGTGCAAATGACATCATGCCCACTGATGGCTATTAGCATGTAGTCACATGTTAGCATGACATCATTACAATAAAATCCATAATGCAAAGTTTTACAGTGGCTAAAATGGTAGTTTAGTCATAGTACTTGTACTTCTAACAGTGAACAAAATCATGGCCACCAACTGCACTGTGTAAATGCCATTGTGCTAACTGATGGCTATTAGCATGTAGTCACTAATTAGCATGACATCATTACCGTAAAATTGACGTTATTATAATAAAATCTAAAATGCAAAATGCAAAAGAGTTGTTTAGTCGAAATGCTGGCACTTCAAACAGTGAATTAAATTAATAGCCGTTAACATTGCATAAATGACATCATGCTAACTGATGCTATTACATTTACATTTACATTTACGGCATTTAGCAGACGCTCTTATCCAGAGCGACTTACAAGGTTACCTGTATTACAGAGGAGGGCCAA
This sequence comes from Salminus brasiliensis, assembly GCF_030463535.1. Classification (NCBI taxonomy): domain Eukaryota; kingdom Metazoa; phylum Chordata; class Actinopteri; order Characiformes; family Bryconidae; genus Salminus; species Salminus brasiliensis. Next base: position 11,735,325 of record NC_132894.1, on the reverse strand, counting down.
TGCAGTGTTAGGAGTCTTGCCCAAGGACTCTTATTGATGTAGCGCAGCACAATCACCCAGACCGGGATTCGAACCCCAGCCTCCCACATAGTGTGGTAGCTCAGTGGCAGGTAGTGGTGATATTTGTTGCGCCACACCAACCACACCTATTAGCATGTAGCCACCAGTTAGCATGATGTTATTACAAAAAAATCCAGAATACAAAGTTTTACAGTGATTAAAATGAGTTGTTGTGTCAAAAGTGTCAGTGCTGCTAACAGTGAATGAAATCAATAGCCAAAAGGTAGCATCAAGTATATAACATCAGGCTAACACATGGCTACAACCTTGTATCTATCTATGTATAAGCATGACGATGTTTCTATAAAATCCAAAATGCAAAATTTTAGAGTGATTAAAAAGTTATTTAGTTAAAAGCCAGTGCTGCCAAGTAGCCAATTAGCACTGTAGAAATGAAATTTTTACATTATGCTACATTATGCTTATAGTATATATACTATAAAATGCAAAATACTACAGTGATTTATGATAACAAAAAGAAAGAAAATTTGCCTCAATCAGCATAATGGGAATGCTAACTTGTATTCATATTTACGTTTACAGCAATTAGCTGAATCTCTTATCCAGAACGACTTAAATTTGAATGATGTTACACAGGTAGGCAAATGTGATGTTATGAGTATTGCCAAACACTCCTTTTAGTGTAGTAATCCCTAGATTGCCACAAGTGAGGTGGTGTTGTTACGCTCTATGCTATACTAATGTTGTTGTTTTTTTTACTGCATTACCCTGTGTGGTCATGTGTGGTTGGTGTAGCGTAGTGGGTAACACCACCTCATCCACAACAGACTGGGGTCCCATTCCTCAGCTGGGCAAGCACACCACACTACACTACGCTACACTACAACAATAAAGATCTAGCATTGAACCATCATTCAAAAAAGGTGGCTCCGGATAAGAGAGTCAGCCGAATGCCTTAGCCTTAATGTAGTGTAAAAGAGTCAGGCTTTTTCTTCAACAAATACATGGAAACTGAACAAATTTCTATATTATGAGTCAAAGCTCTTCAAATGAGTTGATTCAAGTGTAAACATCTATCTTTGCGGTCACTTCCTGCAGTGCTGTTCTGGCAAAATCAGCCCTGCTTCAGGTAAAGTCCATTCTGATTAGGGGGAAGATTATTTTTGCCCGTGTGGCTGATGACAAGGCACGTATTCTGACACATCTATAAGATAGATTACTCACAGTATCACTATTACATTTTCTTCTCAACTGTTTTCACCATTTAAATGAAATCTGGAATTTACATGATTGACTCTAGAAACTGTGTGATCAAAACAGAGACATTTCTCATCCCTTCACTGCTGACATCATGTTTCTCCAAAAAAAATTGTTACACATTTCTGCAGAAGAGTAGGTGTGACCATCTGTTTAAAGCAAAAATCAACAACAAAAAAACCCTCACATACTGTAAATGGTGTTTCACAATTTTGAACCGGGTTAGTGTTCAGCAAATTATCTGGCCTTCAGTAAAAAAGATAAGGCTAATTTGAAGGTAGTATGCAGCCCCTCATTGCAAATTAGGTTTATTAGCAAAATGTCCAAACTTTCAGCTGTTTGCAATAAGCCAGTCAATCAAGGCCCATTCAAATACCTTACAACAACTAATAGAATAAGTGCTTTCTCCAAATCCAACACAAATTGTCACTTTTAGATTTTAGATTTGCAATTCAGGTGGCAAATCAAGGGATTCATTTGTTGCATCAGGTATAGTTGAGATAAACACATCATAATAACTGGACTGGCTCAGAGTTTGTTGATTGTGACGTTTGACTGCATGTTAGAAATATGGCTGTGAAGAGAGTTGTCCAGGAAGTTCAGAAAATAAATAAAGAGATCACAAACAAGGATAAGGATACAAAACAAAAAAAAAGAGAGCAAAAACACTGAATGTTCCTAGAGAAACAGTTGGAAGCATGGTTCGCAAGTTCAAAGTTAAAGGAACACTGGCTATGCTGTATGGATGTGGCACAAAGAGACAGCTATCACCGGCTGCCATCAGTTTCTCGAGGAGGCAGGTGGTCAAAAAGCCTTGAGTGACTGCAGACGACCTGCAGCAAGATTTGGTTACTGAGTTACAGAGGTTTCAGTTTGCACAACAAGGCGCATACTAAACACTAAAGGTCTCTGTGCCCATACACCTCTTTTGACCCAAAAACACAAGAAAAAAGTCCACCAAGGCCTGGCTTCAGAAGAAGTCCTGGAAGATCCTGGAGTGGTCATCATAGTCGCCTCACTTGAACCCCATATAAATCTTTGGTGGGATTCGAAAAAGGTGGTTGCAGCACCAAACCCAAATATATTAGTGAACTGGAGGCCATTGCTCATGAGGAATGGGCTAAGATTCCTCAGGAACACTGTCAGTCTGCTGGTGTCTGTTTGCAGCAGGTCATAATCTGTGTTGAATTTGGAGAAACCACTTGTTATAGTGTTGAGCTATTTAAATTGGTCTTGGTTGATTGGTTTATTGCAAACAGCTGATAGTTTGTAAGGTTTGCTTGTGGCTTATATGGCAGATTTCACATGGAAAGACAACCATATTGCAATGTTACCATTGTGCTGAAAATGGTCTACCATCCAAATAATATATAGTTCATTCAGTAGTTAATCTGATTGATCTCTGACTGGAACTCCATGTGTTCCTCCAACATGAACATGCAGGTGGGGCTGGAAAGTCCACAATGTTTCACCAGTTTGATTCCATGGATCATTGTGTTCTGTAGCTGCATGTTCCAGTGAAATCTCTCTTGGGGCATTTAGAGTAAATAAACAGGTTGGAACTGAACTTAGCAATGAGTGCGCTGCTCCAAAACCAAGAAGGGTATTCTGCATGCAATTGGAATGTGGCAGTTACTTGCAAAGTGGACGCACAGACAGTTCTTTGAAATATTTGTCATACTTCACTGCATTCTTTCTTTGATTAGATCATTGTCAATCCGAGAGGTGCTTCGCGTGCGGCAACTCTCGCGACAAGCTTTACATGGAAAGAACCTTTTGTTTTTAACAAAGACGGCAGGACCTGGCACATAGCTGGCATTCCTTATTATTACACGTTGCGTAGCAAGCAGTTACAAAACACTTAGCTCCTTTCCTCCCTTTATTAACCACCCGTGACCACAGCTATGCACATGATGAGCCTAGGACTGGTGTCTTACATTTGTCTTTGTCCTGGCACAAGAAAAGACACTCCTTTGTCTTAGAAACTGTTGCAACACCCTTACACACACAGGGTTGTTTTCATACAGTGTCAACCTGTGGGGTCATACCTATATTCCAGATGTATTACATGTGTTTAACTACCCATATATACTGCTACTAATAATAATAACAACAACAACGTCCCAGTAAATATCAATATAACTTGTCACTGTAAGATCTTCCAGTTTTACTCCGGCCTGTACAAAAGGACAAAAACAAGCACACCCACACCCTGACTTACTGCCATTGGGAATTAGCGCCTAACGGCTTTGGAATGCAGCGTATTCCTCCCAGAGAATGTTAGCATGAAACCAGAATAGCTGAGAGGTATTTTTGGAAAGAATGGTTGGGATTGGAATGCTACAGAGGCACCGTTTCAGCTGCATTCTCTCTCTCTGGGGTGTGAAGAGCACCTAGGAATGAGAAAAATCCAACAACTTGATGAACTTGAAGAAAAGGATGATGCATACATTCCTCATCAGATGTGCTCTGACTGATCTTTCGGTCTGTGTACTCTGGTGTTGCATGCACTGTGTCCCTGCTAGCCGTCTGGTCTGGGTTTGTGTCTGTGGAATGCGAATGCTGTTACAGTTTAACCTGAGCAGGCCGTGCAGCTCCTGCTTTCATCTGCTGCAGCGGTGTGTGTCCTCCCTGCTTCCTGTTGTAGAGAAAACAACCACTTGTGTATATTTAAAATTGAGAAGGTACAGAAAATAGTGTGTAAGTGTGTGGAGGTTAGCTCTTTATACCCCTCTAGCCTGCGCCTGGCATTAGGCATGGTGCCACAAACATTTGGTGTTACATAGTGTATATATGTATATTTATGCATATAATGTGGTACTATATATATATATATATATATATATATATATATATATATATATATATATATAATTCTAAAAACAAACTTCAACTCGGTTCAAGTCACTGTAGATCAGACAGAATGGGAGGGGTTGTGATCCCTGAAGCAGATCCTACCACAGAAGAAGGAAGCTAGAAATAACAGCATGGTCCTCCGTGATAAGAGGACCAAGATCACCAAGTAATTCCCTTTCATTCATGAAAGTGCAATGAGCCAAGTCTGTATGTTGCGTTGAGTCTTTGAGTTGAGTTTTTCTCTGAAATGTATTGTGGTGCTGAGAAGGCATCTCATTGAGGAGGTGCTGCTCCAGTAATGATTGGGCAGCTGCATTAGAGAGTGGGCTGTAGACGTTTAACAAGTCTTTCTGGAGTGAAGACAGCTGATGTACATTGCTGTGGGGCCTTTCTTTTGAAATTTGGATTGGTTGCAAACACTCAGCTTCATGTCCATCAAAGCTTCTTCTCTGATGACCAGGCTTTTCTTTAACTATTGTTAAAGCATTGGTTCTGTCAACAGGAGATCAGGTGGCTGTTAGCTGACATGACAGAACTGACCGTTAGCATACTTCTCAAAGTGTGTTGAGCTGTCTAGTGACCTTGTGATAGCGACAGTTCAAAAAGATGAGGTTGGCTGGCTTCACATGTCTTGGAGGAACCATGTGCTATCCTTCATGCTCCCAGCCTGGTAGCATCATATGATAGGGGGGAGGCCTAGGTAGTGGGTGGGAACTGTCAGTTACTAAATTGAGGAGAGCTGGCACATAAATTGGCACATGAATAAGCACATATTGGAACACTTTGGTGCCAGAGGGTGGCTCAAACACCTGAAAGGTTCAGGCGTCATTAGAAGGAGGTACAATGTGTGGGTTACAGCATTAATTCCATTTGATCTCAAATATGCATATGTGCAATGTAGCTTTTCATAAAAGAACCCAAATGTAGTCCCTGAAATCTAGATGTCCCCAAACATTTGACAGGCAGTGGAACTGAACATAAAACATTTCCTTCAACTGCTTATCAGGACGTGCAGTTTGAAGCCTCTAGCAGCTCACCATTACCATGTATCTGTCCAGCACATGAAGGCCTTGTGCTTACTTCTGTGTGTCACAAGCTGTAATCTGTTGCTGCACTATCTGAGATCGGTCTTGAGAACATGCTGTGCAGGGTCTGCTTTATGAGCTATTCTCATTCTCACTCTGCCCTTAACACTCATGTAATTTAACCATCTGCTTCCTCTCATCAGCATATGATGTGGCCATATACCACTAGGAGACAATTTTGTGATCACATGGCACAGATCTGAAAATTAACATTGATATCATTTACCCGGTGTCATGCAGTGTGTTTGTTCAGCATTGTGGCCGGAGTATTGGCAGAACAAGCTGTCCGTGTTTTGCAGAGGTTCTTACACCATTATAAATACATCCAGCAGCTAGAATTGCTGTCTCTTGTCTGTGCTCACAAGAAAAACATTGCCTAATCAAATGGACCTAAAGGCGCGCTATAACGCTATAACTTTGGTTAGAAACCGACCACTGATGATGGGCTAAAAAGATGAGCTAACTGCACCACCATGTTTAGTGTTTCTAATAAAGTGGTCAGTCAGTGTGCTTACCGTGTTTAAAAAAAAAAAAAAAAAAACACTGTTGTGCAGATGCAGTGTAACAGACACTGCCATGACACCATGATTGCCACTGCTAAGTTGAGAATGGTCCTCTATCCAACAAATGTCTGGACAGTGGTGGTCCCATTGCGTTCCCTTTCCACTGATGTACAGGGAAGGGAGTTGCTGAAAAAAAGCTGCAGCAACAAATGGGACATAGTCAGTAACTATACCCCTACAAAGTGCCCGTCTCTGATAAAACGGCCAGCATGTAGGCCACTAGGTAAGAGTACCTAATAAGCTGGTCACTCAGGGTGTGAAGGTTTGTAAAGAAGGGGGGAAAAAGCCCCTGAAAGATTCTTGCAGCCTTGATCTCACTAAGAGAATGCCAGTTTGCTTTCCTTTGGGGGTAGGCAGCTCCGTCTGACTCCTGGTTGGCCCCGGTCAGCAGGACTGGACGGAGCAATCAGCCGAAACCCCATAAACCCTGCCGCTGTAATGGCCTCTATCAGTTAGATCAACAAGAAGCTGTGTCTATTCTCAGGCTGGCGCGTTACTCTCCGCCACAGACAGAGGTGTGTGTTCCCACACTCCCCTGCGGAGCTCTTCTAGCTTCTTCCCCCGCTGCTTCTCTCACACTCTCTTCATCTCACATCACTCCTGTACTGTCAGACTGTCTCCCACACTTGCTGTACGATTTCATCTCCAATTAACTGGAACGAACAAGTCAGCAACCTGCTGCCAAGACAGCAGAACAATTTGCCTCTTTTATGTTATATTGTTTTACCTGGTATTCCGGCGCTCCAGCAGCGGTGGTGAGCATAATTGATATGTTATGATTAAAAGAATAGATGACACTATTGCACATACTTATTTCGACTACTATCAGGCTCAGCAAGACACTTCATTATTGTATCTGAAAGCGTGTGATTCTGTGTGTTTCATTTTTGAAATTTTGGCATGAAATTCTGCCCCCCCCCCCTTTATTTGTGGCCCGCATGCTGATGCCTCTTCTGTGACCTGTGGTAGAGGTGTCATTCCCTGAGGGGTCGAGACTCCCCTGCTAGTGGAGTGGCCTTCTCCTCAGATGGGTTGCTAGATCCGACACCTCGTTTCGAGTGCGGACTCTTTTCCCAGCCTCCTCCCGGCGCAGGCCCTCACCCTGACCCCTGAAAGAGACCCGAAAGGTTGATTTATACTTCTGAGAAGATGCACATGAATGTAGTTGTGTTGGGAGAGACATGCCTTATGTGTAATCACAGCTTGCAGAAGCTGGCCAACATGCAAGCCAACATGCAAACCAAACCAAAGTCTTTATCAAACAAATCTGTGGTGCAGTAAGCAAGTGCTGATTGGCTGATTGAGGAAGTACAGTTCTCAGGCAGTCATGAAAATTGGTTAAATTATTTATCTCAGCAGTTTCTTGTGGGATCACTATATAATACATATTGTAAATTATATGCATACATAAATGTATGTATTCATTTAAAGTTATACATAAATATGTGTCCATTCTTTTAGGGCAGTGACAATAAATATTTTCTCCTAAATGTCAACTTTACAGGAGAAAGAAAAAACTTTTTTTAATGGAAGTCAATGTAAAAAAAAAATTTAATTTTGGAATAAACATTACTTGGAAAAAAATGGAAATACAGTACATTTTTAATCTGGCCATGTTCTTTATATCGTAAGGCAAGATAACTGGAATAGAATCACAGTAGTATTGTTTATCGTGATAATTTCACAGATGACAATCGTCCAAGCTTAGCCTTTGCTTAATGCACAGCACCGCACATTTGCATTACATGTAGTGCAAAAATTTATGGTGGTGTGCATGGTGGTGAGCAACAGCTGCCCATAAACCACTTCTCTGCATCTTTATTTAAATGCATTTATGTGCACTATTATTCAGTCTGATATTATGAGATGGTTATTATATTATTTTCAGATTCATTCTCATTATTTTTTTATGTTTTCTCAATATTTTTAGATTATTTCTCATTATAGTGAACTAATTTTCATAATTTGTTAATTATTTCTTGATATTATGAGATGGTTATCCATTATTTTGAGATTCATTATTATTCTTTTTTTATTTCTTAGTAGTTTAAGATGATTACTCATTATTACTCTGATTATTTTGAGAAGCATTCCCTTCATTTTGAGAAGAATTCTTATTATTTTGAGATTTGAGCTTTATGCTTTTAGAATGAAAAATCAGATTTTGAGGAATGAACTTCCATAGTATAGGCCTGCCTGTTGAGGATGCTAAAAAACACAGCTGTAAACTTGTTTACGTTATCCATTAGTCCAGCACAAATGCTCACACATCAAAGCTACAAGTGAATAAAAGAAACTGAATTGCTAAGGCCTTTGAAATCCAAGGTCTTTGCGTGTGTATGAGATAAGTCATGCAGCAAAGGCTTCAAACAGAGCAGTTCTTTGAGTTGCTTAAAGTAATCCGTGTTTTAAAATAGCGTTGCGTAGGTTTGGCTAACTCTGTCGCCCAGCAAATACTCCTTTCTGCCCTTTCTAAAAGAGAAAGATACAGTTTTTATTCCTGCTTGTCCAACTCCTACACAAAGCAGGTGTGCGCATTCTCTTCACTATCAACATCCCCACATTTACATTACTCATTCTCTATTGTAGGCAGGTCCATTTTTCTATTTTCAAACTCAAGCCCTTTTATGGCTCTTTGTAAAGCATCCTGCCGAATGATTTCCTAAAACAATAGAAAGGGGAGACTTGTCCTTTTGCCTTAACCTCATTCATGGCTTTTGAACTAACATTGTGTTCTCTTCCTTTATTTACCTACGCTCTCTTCCCGTAACTCAAACAAATGCACAGTCACCAGTTCTCTGCCAAGCTAATGCACTACCTACTGCACTACCTCTGACTCAAGAGTGAATTTGCTGAGCAATGCTGATTACAATTTACCCTGAAATCCAAACAAGTGAGGCTAGCTATTTAGAGACACAACAGAGATTACATTTATTATGCAAATGAAAACTGGTGCTCTAATGTTGGACAGATCTTGATGACCCTTTTTAGTAAACTCTATATCCAGAAGTGATCCTAAAGCTTAGGATCACTTCAGCTCCTTTCACTTTACTTTACTGCCCTAACAAATACTGCAGTTTTTGAAAACACTGTCACGGGTGGAGGTTTTTATGTGTAGTTTTTGGAAAACACAAACAAAGTCATTGTGAGAAAATGCTTCGTCTTTGTGCTGTCTTTAGGTCTATTTTGGCCATTACGCTTGCTTCTTGAGGAACTTAAAAACTTTGTAAGGTTTTATTGCCCCGTGCTGGGCTGGCATGATCTCATGTGCTTTTTATGTTCTCCTGTTGACTGAGAGATTTTCAGAAACCTATGCTTTCACAAATCTCCAGATACATGTTAACATCTGTGAATTTTTTCAAAAAATCAGACTCATATTTATCTAAATTCAAGACTGATTTTGCGCTAGAAAAGTAACTTTCACAGTGTTTTAGTGTCATAAGGGTTAACCTGGTTTAATCAGTGAGGAATTACATTAAATTCATTGTGTTTGTGTTAGACTTGCCACAATTTTTAGTGACTGTTCGGTACAGCTAGCCCCTTGTTAGGCAGACCCCTAGCTACTGGGTGGGAATTGGAAATTGGGGTGGAAATTAGGCAGACCCCTAGCTACTGGAGTGGAAGTTAAAATAAAAAAATAAAAAAAATGAACAAATTATGTATCAATACTTGATTTGCATTTGAATGTTGATACTTTTTACTTTCACTCTAGTACATTTTTGTCTCCCTAGTTTCCACTTTTAACTGAGTAAAATTTTAATATACTACCCATAATTTAACTACAACACTTTGCACACCGCTGACTTTATGATAGCATTAGTTAGTTTTGACTAATTGGACTCATGTGAATGTATTTGTTCAGTCCAGATGCACTAACTAAGAACAAGGTAGCTATGGTGTCTATTGTGTAGCAGCAGATGGGCTACACTCAGCAACTGCTTATCTGTGTGGTGGGTGTTTCTCTTAAATTAGCCAACGACCAGTGCTGGTGCAACCTTGACGGACCTAATAAACTGCTAATTCAGCACAGGCAGATAGTTCTTTGTTGACTGTTTAACACATACTTATTCATTATTATTATATTATACATTATTATTATACTTATACATAATTATTTGATTGGTGGCAGAGTCACACATATATCTTTCAATTTACTACCGTTTTAATTAGCGCTGTGTCACTAACATGAACAGGGCCCTTCTGTTTCTAGCCAAAAGAGTTTAACATGAATCGAGCAATGATTAGGAAACAGAAATTCCAAGTAACTACACTTTGTTAGATCTACAACAAATGATCTAATGACGCTTCTAAAGAGTTATAGACATATATATACAGATATATTTATGGTTGGTGGATGCTTAATCATGGCCTGGCTAGATGTTTATGACACAACTTCTGAGGAATTTCCCCCGAGTATGAAGGAATGTTCATTTAAGTACTAAATTAGTCACTTTCTAATACATGATGATCTCAGTTTAAAAGGAAAACACCACCTCTCTTGAGAAGGTGAGACCTGTTTAAAGGAAACCAATTACAAGCCTGTGACAGCCCTCGCATGCACACTTCCCTGAATTTCCCAATGATTTCAAACAATCCAATTGTTCTGGCAGAAGCTATGTGAATGCTGCCAAATCTCTCGCGTCCTGATGTTCTGCTCTTTTGTTTTCCATTGCTTTTCTTATGTATGCCACTTAACCCTGAAAATAGCCAATGGATCACCAGCGGGTCCATACAATAGCCCCACCAGTCTGTACAGAAGTCCCTGTAGTTACTGAGTTATACACCTTAGTGTGTAATAAGCCTTTCTGCATTAAGGGATTGAAGGAAAATAGCGCTGACATATCCATGTCATGAACATGTCATGACAGATGCCATAAACTATTATGTATTGACATGACTGAAATGCCCATTAATGTTCCATTGCTGTTGTCAGGACCAACTATAATGCTTGATTATGAGTGAAATAAATTGCCACTATATGAAACATTTGTCATGACAGTCATATGCCATCTCCCATGGCATGTGTATTGCTTGGTTATCTCAATGTTATGTAGCAGCGTTACCAATATTTTTTTCTCAGAACCAGTTAGGTTCTTACCTGCTTTGTTTCAGCTAAAAGGTGAATCAGATGGATGTTAAACTCTTTAAGTGTGGATGGATGTTAAACTCTTTAACATTTCAGACACATCAGCAACATATGTGTTAAATTACACAGCATACTCATCGTTTAATGTGGTATTCTACTAGTATCCTAAATAGGGTTCACACATTTGTGAAAGATCCATAAGAACTCCATAAGATCCCACAAGACTTCCTAAAACACGTTAAGGCGTCAGTCGTTACCGTGTCAGCTTTGAAGCAGCCACCACTATTACTATTTCTACACAGATGCTTTATGATGGACGACCGTTTGCATGTATAACTCCTAAACTGTCTGACGCTGTTTGGTAATCCCTCGCTCTAAGAAAGGTGCGAGCAGGAGAACTACTGTTCTGAAGGTTGAGGTGAGATATTCCACCAAACAGCCTTTGATTTGTCATGGTTGTTTTCTCGCCTCCTATCATGTTGGCTGCTTCGTGTGCTGGTACTTTTATCACTGCCCTCATTACATGATGATGGATTCGAGGTGTTGAAGCAGTCTCTGTTTGGTCACTTACAGCAATTAGACAATGCTAATGGACGGCTTCCTCTCGGCCAATCGGCATTTCCAATACGCATGGAGCTGTGAATTTATTTTTGAGAGATAAAAAGACCAAGGCTGTCCTGATCTTCAAGCTTTTAGGAAGCCTCAGTATGTTTTCCTGGATTTAAGGATTTTACTTTTAGTCTTGATCAAAATGATTAAGATTAGTGTATTTTCTTTTCCTTGCCTCGTTAGCACAAATGTTATTTGCTCTCCCATTCACTATTATTCGCTATTATGAGCCACATTGCATTAGCGCATGTGAAAGATTTCAACTGTAGTCAGTCAGCCAAGACCAGCTGGATGTACACAATTTGCTCATATTTTGCAGAGGAGCTACAGGACTAATGAAGCTAACAAGGCATTCAAATTTACACCTGAACCAGCTAGCATTGTGCAAACTGCACTTATAAATACTGACACGCTGGCCTCAAACTAGGTCAAGTTGTTAAGCAATCTCAAATATTGATAAGTTAAGATTAGTGTACTTTACGTTGCAAAAAAAAAAAAACTTATGTTTTCGGCGGTAAACTTGTGATTTTACATTTCTAAATTTCATTTAGCCGCCATCTCCGGCTGTTTAATAAGAGCGTAAATACAAATAGCAATGTCGGTAAATGCAGATCTGAACAACATCTGAATTTTGACTCAGCAGCCTTTTCGCTTCTTTATTTATTTACTTTTTCAATTACACCTGTGGAGCCGGGTTTTATCTGAAACGCAGCACAGCTTGTTGAACAAATTAGCAGATGTTGATTTTCCCTTGAGCTGGTGGGAAGAGGTTTCGATGACTGGACTCAAGAGCTTTGGAGATGAAGCTTTCACACCTGCACAGCTGAACCTCTAGCAGGGGGCAAGAGGTCGAAACAAAGGTCAGGGGGAGATAATTAAAGGCTCTCGTTCTTGGTCCTTGTTTCGGCCTTGTTTTGAGGGGGGGGGGGGGGCAGGGTGTGGGTTTTGTTTGTTTGAGTCTCTTTTTACTCCCTCTCTTAAGCAAAGGTGTGAAAGATCCCCTTAGCCACCCCCCCCCACACACACACACCCCCCTTTACTCACCCACAATAAAGATGGCGAACTGAAATAAACGTCTGGCTGTGTGAGAATTCCTTTAACTGGTGGCAGACACTGTGGATTGAGTGACCCGCTGTGTGGAAATGTTTGTTGCTGACACTGCCGTTGCTTTGCCTGGTGCATAACTGCAAGACTACTGGGAAGAAAATGAAAGTCTTTATCTAACCGAATTTCCAACTGTTTGGTAACACCCTATTTTCACATTGCATAAATAGGGTTTCATATAACATGTATACGCATTAAATAGTATACCTAAAAAGCAATACTTGTGGAAATTATGCCAGGAATCACAAGATAAGCCATGACATTGCATTGACATAAGGTCATAAACTAATAGAGGGCTATTTGTTTACATTGGTAACAACCAACAAGTCCCAAGTGATTGCGCTTATATTTTTACTCGAGAATACATTTATTGAACAGATATGTTTATAACTAAGCTTCATAACAGTGCCTCATAAATGTAGCAAACAAAAGATGTCTTTTTTAGCTACATTTAATAACTCAAAATAAATAAGTGGTTTGAGGCACACATGATGAGCATGTAGGCATGCAGTTTGCAAGCAGATTGGATACCAAACATGTCTTGGACTCATTTCCTACATTTAAAGTAATGGGGAAAAGCTGTGCATGTGTTTTATCTGCATGCATGTAACAGATTTTTAAGGCAAAGTGTATGGGGGGGCGATAAAGCAGATACTACTGCAGATTGTTATACTGAATGGAAACCCATTTCCACCACTTACACTTTTGTCATTGTTAAGTGAATTGCTAAGCCATTTTTTGAGATGCTAAGTCATTCTTTTGAGATACTGTCTCATTATTGTGAGATGCTAATGCTAAGTCATTTTGAGATACGGTCTCATTATTTTAAGATGCTGTCATTATTTTGAGATACTAAGCCATTATTTATAGGCGCTGTCATTAATTTAAGATGCTATGTCATTTTGCGATGGTAAGTCATTATTTTAAGATATTGAGTCATTTTTAAGTCAGATACTGAATCATCAATTTCTGATGCTAAGTCATTTTTGCTTTGGTAAGTCATTATTTTGAAATATTGTTCCATTATTCTGAGATACTAAGCCATTTTTCTGAGATACTGAATCATTCATTTCTGAAGTAATTTTTGCATTGGTAAGTCATTATTTTGAGGTACTAAGTCATTTCGAGATATTAAGTCATTATTTTGAGATATTAAGTCATTATTTTGAGATGCTAAGCCATTATTCTGGGATATAATGATTTAGAGATAAAGTCAACATTTAGACATAACATTTCTTACTATTTTGAGATGCTTTATGCTTTCAGAATAATAAAAATAATAGAAAAGAATATTTTTTAAAGAAAATTTGTTTAGGTAGCAGGAATGAACTTCCATAAAAATGCATCTGATTTGTCCATATTTGTGATGTTATGCTTGAAGGCACCTAGAAACAGACTGGCACACAGCGATGCAAAGAAGCAGTACGTTCTTTGCATCACTAGCAGAAAACATGCTGTACTCTCTCGGGCATACAGTAAGCGAATATTCGCAATGAATGTTGTGCTGCAGCTGAAGCCGCCCCAAAACTACTCGACCTCCGAGTACAATAGAGAGCCATGTGAGAAAGCGCGCGAGAGAGAGTGAGTGAAATTAAGATGGAGAGAAAGAGTGTCAGGCAGAAGGCTGAGTGTGTACTGTAGTGGGTGTAAATGAACGGCTTGGTGGACTGAACACTCATCTCTAGGGCTGGCAGTGACTCATTTGCTCTTTCAATGAGCCAGAATGACACACACGCTCACACACTCCGCCCTGGGCCACACACTCAAAGCTCACAGACAATGCCACCGATGCACAGCCCGGTCTGCTTTGAAGGGCTGCCCTTCTGTTTCTCTCCCACAGAGCAGGGCATGCACTCCGATGTGATGTTGTTGCCTCCTGAACTCATTTTCTTTTCCCCCACCTCTTAGGCATCTTTGCACAAATGATATTTGGTACCCCACTGACTTTAATTCGCTGTTAGCCATAATTTGCATTAGCGGCAGGTGAAATTGTCAGTAAAACTTGAAGGAATGAAGCAGCAAACACATTACATGTACACACTGTAAAGCTTGTATGATGTACAAAATTGCAAAGGAGCTACATGCTAAAAAACCTGACAAGTAATGCAAGTTATATATCTGAATCAGTTATCATTGTGCAAACTGCAGGCATAAATAATCATACATTTGCCTCAAACTGTGTCGAATTGTTAAGTAATCTCAAATATTATTGAATATGGTTAAGATGAGGGCACTTTAGGTTGATATGAAACCCCACTGTGATTTTAGCTTGAAATGACCTATATGGAGCCTTAAATACCAATAACAATGTAGGCTAAGTAGTGATCCAGAAACAAGGCTTTTGCCCCCTTTTTAATACATAACAGCATCAAAGTTACACAAAGAAAGACTAGCCCTGCAAGTTACAGGACTGAAACGTCAGCTCTAGCGAATGTGACGGTTTCTAAGAACTGGCAAGCGGTCATTACTCCTCTGCACATACTCACATCAAATGGATCTTAGTGGATGTTTTTGCACAGTTCAATGGTGCCACATTCATACAGAAACAGTGACATGACTGTTCATTCATTGTCAGCCAGAGTTCATTTTCCTTTATTTTACACCAGCAAATATCTTGCTTTCTTATAAAGTGCTTATGAATTGAGTGTTAGCGAGATGTCTGAGGAGCTATACAGTAGAACAGGCCACTTTACTGTGGCATTGCTGGGTTTTGACATTGCTGTGTAAGGGGAGTTCCCATCACAGAAGTGAGGGGAAACTTGATTCAAATGGATTCTCCTCTCTGAACTAATTCTGTTTGTGCTGTAAATTTCAAGCCCCCCTTTTCAAACCTTCCCAGAAACGTGCCCTTTAGGCCACTTTTGTGCACCAGGGTTTCTGTAGTTGACTAACAGTCAGAATATGAATAATGTGCAACAATTCACTGTATTGCACTCAGTTCGTATTACTAATCTGCCATTATCTCAGCAGGAGCCATACAAACATGTCCATAGCATTCATGTGCAAATGTGTGAATTAGGTGTCCAAAAGTATCCAGACACCCATTCAAATAAGTAAATTCCTCAACTTTCAGGTGCACATATTTCTGACACTTTTAGTACATGCAGTATCTTATAAAATCACTATTGAAATTATGAGCATTGTAAACAGACTTGGGTGTGCTGGAACAGCTGTGCATCCTAAGGTCACTAGGCTCAATGCCAAGCCCTGCCATGACCCTGGCAAGACAGTTAAAAGGTCCCGAACATTGGGAGGTGAAGCAGTGTAACTGCATTCTATAAAGTGATTGAGTACCATCTCAAACAGTGGGGATGAGTTTGAGTGACATTTGTGATCCAGAACTAATCTACCAATATAACTGACATCACTTAATCAATCAAATCCTTATAGCAATGCAGCCATGTTCCAGGATCTAGAGTATAGAGCTGTCTAGATGCTGTCACCACTGCAAAGGAGGTCAAACCTCATGGTAATACTCTTGATTTCGGCAGGTATTTACACACCTTTGGACATACATTCTCTATCTAGCTGTCTATGAAGGTTATGGGAAGCATTACTACACAAGCAACTTCAGTGATTTTTAGGCCGGTGAATGTTATGGATAATGATTAACTTTTCAATTTTCTTCTGTTCACTGAGCTTTTCACCTTCTCTCTACTCTGACTCTGGTGAAAAGACACCTGTGTACACAGAGTATGTGAGTTCCACTGACCCAGTTTACAATATGGGCCATTTCTCTGTGCCTGTAAAATGTGACAGTTGGTAAATTTGCAGCACTTCTTGTGGTGTTTTATCACTGGTTGCTAGGCGTCATGAATGAGAAACAGATTTGACTGTTTAAAACCTTTAGATGAGGCATTGTTGTCCCGGCGTAACTGCTAATTTGGCACTTTTCTTCCTCATTCGTTTTCTTTCCCTCTCTTTCTCCCTGGTCCTGCTGCCTCAGAGCGGTTGAAGGCTGAGCCGGTGCATGCAGCCCTCCCTCTCTCCATCTGTCTCCCTCCTTTTCTTTGTCTTTTTCCCTCCTCAACTGTCAGCTTGTGTTACAAAGCAACTCACTATTGCTGTGTTCTGAATGATCTCCTAATCACTATTTCCAACATGGGAAAACCATGAAAACCTATAGTAGATTGGGTTTAACATCTTGAAACTTTTATGCAAAATTAGCTGCTTGAAGCCTCTGTGCAACTAAACTGCCCTTGTGTCCTATATTGTAAAACAGTTGCAACTGCCACAATGGTTGTTTATGGCTGCTGTATAATCTGTGTACCCAGGTTATGTCCTCTTATGACTAAAATGACATATAAAAATACAATTATAGGCTAAATAACAGATCTCAGATGATATCATGTAGTCAGAATGAAACCATACATAAAGCATACAATTTGATAAAGTTATGTGATATGCAAAGTGCGAATTCCCTGTCTACTAGGGTACATCATTGGAGCATAACTCATGGCTGAGGGCATTGTGAGAAAGCTGGGGAACTTGGTTTATTAGGCTAAATGTCTAAAAGCAAATGCTAGGCCGACCGAAGGAAGCCTTGGAAATGTGTCACAGGTGTAAGGCTAAAAGCTAACCCAGCTGACTGGCTACAGTCTCTTAAGCCATAGCTAACTGCACACCACACCAAGAGGACATTGAGAACAATCATATCCGGTAAGGATTACAGTCCTAAGCTATGCAGAGCTAGGCTATGCTATGTAGCTACTGTGATTCATTGTGGTGCTGTAAACCAGCCAATAAAAGCAGAGCTTATGTTTTATTTCCCCACAAGCTCATCATAAAGGTGGCAAAATAATAGGCTGGAAAATAGACCTGTAAAACTGCATCTGAGCATTTTCTTTTGAATTCTATGGCACTTTAATTTCATTTTTGCACATGATTTTACAGAGAAGTGGCTAAAGGGTGCCACTTTTATGCAAAAGTGACACAGCATGATCGGCAACAACATGCAGAGATGCTTTTGTATCTTCATGTCGGTTTTCAGTATTTTTGGTCATTCCTGGGATTTTCATGGCAAGTATGAACATCCTATGTGCATCCAGGGAAATTACTGCCTAAGGGATACATGTGTGACTCAAAGCCTGAATTGGTCAAAGTATCTCTGTAATGTCCTGGGTTTTGGGGTGTGAAATGGGCCTAAAACTGCACTGGATATTCTCCACTATGTTTTTAAATGCACTTCTCAGTGAATAGAGGGCAGTTTGAGATATATAAGCCTATGTATTTCTCTGATTTTATGCAATGTGTTGTTTTTATGGGAGAAGACAACTAGTCTTGAGGCATCAGGTGCATAAGAAAGATCAATGTGGCAATCTGTCTGTGATTCACGCAGTCATAATATGTTTCATAGAACTTTTGGGCCTTTGCTGACGTCCGTTTGGGGCTTAGTGTGGGGTGGTGATTCAGCTCGGGGAAGAACAGCATCAGTGATTTTTAAACTCGGTGCGGTTTATTGCGCTGTAACGTGATATTCCCCGTCCTGTCATCTTCAAATGTTAAATGCTTCCTCAGCATGGCAGAACATTGCGGTTTCTGCCATAACTCAGTCTGCAGAGATACTCTAAGTGTGGCTCTGATTAAATCAGGATCCAAATTACGCCTCATGTCTTGACGGAAATAGCTTCGTGAGAGAAATGTCCTGGCAAAGGACAAAGAGCCTCATGTTGCACATTGTGAGGAAATGATCTGAGATGCGAGAAAAGGATCAGCGGGACTAAGAAGCTGGCAATTTCTGTAAGTTGTTGCATAATGTGTTCTCTGCAAGAGCTCCTTCCCTGAATGCTTTTAATATAAATATGGTTAATTAATGCCATTGATAGACCACTTTTGGTTCCATAGAGAACCATATTTGTTTGAGATGTGTGAGGATGAAGACACTTGACACTAGATGAAGGTTCTCCAAACTCTCCAAAAGTGGTCCTTCTATGGCATTGCTCAATGAACTCTGTGTAGCACCTTTATTTTTCTATTTAAGAGTGTAGAACCTGTGGGTCTGCCTGCAGGCCAATAAAAGATACACTATATGGATTAATTCTCAAAGCAATGCTTTACAATCTAATAGAAAGTCTTCCCTGGACAGTTCAGTGTAAAGAGCGTTATTGAGGTCAGGATGTTGCCCAACTCCCCAACTTATGCCCAATTCCCTAACTCATTCGAAAAGTACTGGATGGAGCACCATCATTCCAGAGAACACAGTTCCACTGCTTCACAGCTCAGTGCTGGAGGGGAATTCATTAGATGTGGTGTCCACAAACATTGTGTATGCAGGACTAGTGATATCTATTAATGACTGCATTAAAGATCAAGCACATTTCCAGTTTGAGATATTCACTCGTTCATTCATTTTTTTATTCATTTACCCACTGTTTTTGTTTCCTCTACGCGAATGCTTGAAGAGCAAGTGAGAGTGGTGAGTCAGATCAAACCATTATTGCTGAGGGGCAGCACTGTCAACCACAGCCACACTCACTCACTCATACACACACGGCGATGACATCAAAGCTGGTTTGCTGACCTCATCGCGCTGAATCTGAATCTGGAGAGAAGGAGGAGGGTGGCAATATGTGTGTGTGTGTGTGGCGCTTGGGGCTGTATGAAAGGAGAGGGGGACTGATGGCTCACTGAAGGGCCCAACGGTCAGTGCGTAAGAGCAGAGCTGGTGTAAGCCCAGAGGCCACAGAGGTATTCGTCTGGAGGAGGAGTGAAGGCAGCAGCCGGCCTCGACTGGAGAGTTAGTCAGAAACGCTCTGGGCCCTGTATGACTTATAAAGTCTGGCGCTCGTTTCCTGCTGGGAAAAAACAGGGGTTAAATGTTTTGATTACAAAGCTCCACCTGCAGTTCATGCAAAGTATCACCAGCTAATTGTTCAAAAATGCCTGAAACAAATAAATGACTATTATTCGATTTATTGGCAGCAGTTTTATCTATTACAACAATACTGTCATTCAGCGTTCCACCTGCCAGCTCTATCACCCACAGTGCTTCCTGTAGTGTGCTGCAGTCTGTCACAATGGCTACATGCCTCAATTGACCCAGTAGTAAACTTTGACTACTAGAGCTAGGTCATCAGTTTGTACCAAAAATGTCAAAAGAGACATTTACATAAAGTTAGTTTTACTATGTCTCAGTAAAGAAAGTGCCCCCAGAGCTGCGTACAGCTCTTGACGCCATGACCAATGAAATCGATGAGTATTGCTGTATACACCTAGGTAGTAAAAAACGCTCATTAGACAGTTATTCAAATAGGTGGATCAATATTTACATGCATGTTTTCAACAGAGACTGTAGTACCTTAAGGGTGGGTTTCAAAGACATGGTTTCCTAGCCATGGACAAAATTTTTCTTTCAGTGGAAAGCCTCCATTCAATGTGCTGTGTAATTCAGAACTAGGTGGAATTATGGTCTGGGAAACTGTCCCTTAGATTTTAAATACAACAAACATAATAATTATTGTAAAAAATTAAGGAACTAAAGATAAGATAAGATAAGATAATCCTTTATTAGTCCCACAGTGGGGAAATTCTCAGTGTCACAGCAGAAAGGGATAGCAAGACACTCAAAATGTAGATAAATAATTTACACTATATACACAATATAAATAAGAATTAAAAAAGCAATAGCAATATTATTTACAGGTTATTGCAAATGACTCTTAATTGCACATGTGTGTGTGTGTGTGTGGGGGGGGGGTATTGCACATAGTATTTTTTATTTTTTTTTACACACATATATTTCTTAGTTCTTAGAACTTTCCAGGCCTTCTCTAAAAGCATAGAAGAACCTAAAGTTTCCCCACTACTAAGACCATAGCAGAATTCTATTGCAGGCTTTTTTTTTTTTTTTTTTTTTTAAGTAAATGGCCTTTACTTAGGTTTACTCGACAACTTGTCAACAAGTCATTGACTTTGTCGACTAATCATTGCAGTCACCTTTTGACTTTGGTTATGCAAATTAGCTTGCCAAAGTTCACACAGATTATTTGCATAGTGTTTAAGCTCTATGCTCAGCCCTACTGGATAAGCATGGAGCCGCTGGCAAAGTCTTTTCATCTGTGTTAAGGAAGTAGGAACAACCTGAATTGATATTTATTCTGGACAGCTTCGAGGACAACCTTCGATTAGACACAGTAGCCAATAGTAGCCAAAGGCTGGAGCCATTACCGTGACGGCAGCGCTCCCCAAGCTTTTTTGTTATGCACCCTGCATTAAGTATGGGCATCGTGGTAGCAGGAGATCAAAGTGGCTGCAGTTTAAGAGCATGCATACACACACACACACACACACACACACACACATGTACCCACACTGGCATTTGCAATTATCTGCACCTGCACACACGCCCACACATGTGCGCACACATGTAGAATCAAGCGGGGGGGAGGGGGGGTGTCAACATCGCAATGTGCATATTCACATTTTTAAGGCCCTGGTTCTGAACCCATGGAAGGCATATGTAACAGAACCTGATGCTTTGCTCCCTTGAAATGCCTTATGGGGGTCATCGGTAACCTGCGAGAATGACTCACTGTATTGCATGTATTGCATGCATGTATTGCATGCAGAATGATGCCATTTATGAGCTCATGTACCATTAGCTATACCATTCCAGTGACAGCTATAGACATCAACATGTTAGGAATCTGGAGGTTTTCATGCACAGGCTTGGTAGTACTACATGAGGGGAGAGCGGGTACAAAACGCAATCTGGGATTAAATGTAACATGATTCTTGTAAAACATGCGTTTGGTCATGTGTATTCTCACAGTAATGTCATCTGATTAATTTTATGCACCACAAAGTATCATTCTGATGATCATATAAGTGTGCTCACTGTAAGAGCTCAATTACCAAAGAATATGCCCACCAGTTTGTACAGAAGTGACTGTAGTTACTGATTATTACATCTTAGTGTGTAATAAGCCTTTTAGGGGTTAAGGAGGTTTTTTTCCTGCTCCTGTAAAGTTGCCATTTTCAGATATATACAGTGCTGCATTTTTATGACTCTCCTCACTGCCTTAATTTGACATTATTTGACAAACATGTTGTCATTATTTTATCCTAAATGGTTTTGATTTTTTTTTTTTTTTTAAATAATATTACAATCATTTATAGATCATAACATGTTATGGAATAAACATCTTTAAAGACTGTCCATGCAGCTAAAATGCACACAGGCAACAGGCATGCTCATTATTTACTGACATATAGTGTATATAAATAACACCTATTATATATGCAAGTTCATTTATTTGCATATGATCTAAATACTGACTTTATTTCTCTCTATAAGGAGTAATATGATTGATATATAAGATCTGCACGGCTCTGCACTGGTGTACTGTTTACTACCTCGTATTCACAGCGCCACGTGGAACAAACCAACGCAGGCGTGTATGGGGGTACTGTAGTGTAGGGGGGAGATACTGGCCTTGTTGGCGTTCTTTGCGGTTCTGTTGGCGACAGTGTTGGTGTTGTTGGTCAGTGACCAAGATGTAGACTGTCTCGCTGGGTGTTGGTGCTGCTGGTCGTTGGGGTTTAGTGTTGGCGTTGGAGTGGGAGAGTCGCGCTCACCCTGACGTTCATGCGCGCCGCTGAGGGGGATTGCCTCGCGAGTGGGCGCGTGAAGGAAAGAAAGCGATGTCGTATCGAGTGAGAGAGAAAGAGTGAAAGAGCGACACACACGTAAGGCGAGAGAGGCGCAGAGGAACAGTGTGCTGTGGTTTGTGTGACGCTGCGAGTGGGTGCCAACGGCTCAGCTCGGGGCCGCTGACCCCACAGCGGCCCCTCAGGTAAAGGAGAGGGATTCCAGAGGTTGGGGTTTTCTCCTGCGGCTGACAGGGTAGACCCTTTTACTTACCGTGAGAAAGCCTGAAAATGTCAACAACAAAAAAAAAGTGTTGTTCATCTGATTTTAGCTCTGTCTTTTATGTCCCACGTTTACCGTAGAGCTAAACCTCTAATATATAATTTATAAATGAATATAAAAATTATTACACTATATAAAAAAAGCATGCGCTCAAATAATTATTAGCACCTTAGAAAGCTGTACAAGAAATGCTAGATATGCAATAATAATAATTACCATAATTCAAGTAGATGTCCTGTCAGCCTGTTTTTGTACTATGGCAAAAAAAAAAAAAAATAGACAGACATAAATCAAGACATAACTACACAATTATGAGGTTTAAGCAGGTTAATTTTGCATAATTTGTAAATTTATAAATGCATTATTTTTCATGAAAAATGCTATGTTTACTATGAATGCAGTAAGGAAATATACTTTTCCTCAAATCTATAAGCAGGCCATCATAAACTTTGCAGCATTAAAACATGCCTAAAGTCCCCAGTGAAGAAGGAGACCACCAGAAAATTATATTTCCTTGCATTTCAACAAGACAACACAATAGAAATCCCAGTGATTGCATGTTTGCATAGAGTTAAACCACCATAAACCATGAACACACTTCTTTGAAAGTGGGATGCATCCAAATCGCTTATCAACTGCTGTAACCGTTTTGACTTGAGAATGATATAAATGTCTGTGTCCCTTGTATCAGATGCTAGCATGGTACAGTGTGTGTTATTTTGTGCTGTGGGACTGGGAGTCGGGTTCTAACCCTGGCCTTGAGCCCGGGATCATTGCGCTTGCAATCACAACTTTGCGTCACATGCTGCCTTGGCAGGCTGACGCTCTCTATGTCACTCTTACAGTGCTCGCTCAGAACATTTGTGCAAGTCTGCCAGAATGCACCCGCTTTATCATGCATTCATTCAAATTGGGTTCATTTTCACATTATGAAAAAGTTTGATGGCTTATCGTTTTAGCTTTGACTGTCAGTTGCTTTAACCATTTAAACTGCAAAAGCATGTATTATTACATTCATAATACTTCATAACTCTGTCATTAGACTTAAGAATAAAACCCTTTTACCCCTTAAACAGCCTATAGCCCTCCGGTAAGCTGCAAGTGTTATTACAAATGTCGATTACCAAAGAATAGCCCCACCAGTTGTACTGAAGTCCCTGAAGTGTGTAATAAGTGTGTACCTTAGTGTGTAATAAGCCTTGCTGCCTTAAAGGGGTTAACGGTCACAGACGGGCTGTTTAGCTCCTTACATTCCCAGGCAAAACCTAATACTTATTATTCAGTAACTACATGTAAACCAAAGCAAACTGGCTGAGATATTCTTAAAGGGAAATTCCATCCGTTTTTAGCATTCCTGCATAATGAAATTGTTAAGGCGTAAATACAGTCATCCAGTATAGATTTGTAGGGAAGTGCTTTGTTCTAGAGAAACATACCAAGTCAGAATTGTTTGCAGTGGTGGTAATAGGAATTCCAGCATGGTACTGTAATTGCATGCCAACGTTGCAACAAGTCAGTTTGTGTAATCCCCCCCTAGATATTCCACAGTCAGTTCTATTTTTGACAAATGGAAGCATTTAGGATCCACAGCAACGGACCACATAAAGTTACTTAGCAGTGGGGTCAGCCAGTGCGGAGGCACATAGTGCATAAAAGTGGCCAACGCTCTGCTGACTCAATAACTGAGCAAACTGAGTTCCAGACCTGCTATTAGAGCTGGAAAGCGGGACCAACTCAATAATGTCATAAATGCTTCTATAAGTCTAATGTGTAGGTGTCCCAATACTTTTGTCCATATAGTATATCTTACCATTATTACATTCCATATATAGACACTGCAATCCCTGGTTCCTGTCAGTAAGTTTATCTGCAGTGCACCATTTCATATAAAAGCCCTCTGAATGGGGACTCCTGAGTGGCACAGTCATTTAAGTGTAATCACCAGTTTGATCCCTCGTGATGCCACAGACTTTCATGGCCTGGAGTCACAGAGTGCGCAATTGGCCTTGCTCTTGCTTGGTGGGTAGGATGGTCCTCCCCCCTCTGCCTGCTAATAATGCTAGTTGTTGCAAGCTTCTGTTGGCTAATGGCACTGTGTGACAGTAGAGTTCTAGATACTACATGGGAATTGTAAATGACTCTGAACTACTTTGTTTTGTGTTTTAACATTATGCTGTATATTGGGGGCTCCAGCGGACTAAGGCGCTGCTACTATGAACCGCTGATGATCGCTGGTTCAAATCCCGGGTCGTGCTGCTTGCCATCAGCAGCCAGAGCCTGAGAGAGCACAGTAAGCCTTGCTTTCTCCAGGTGGGTAAATTGCTTTATCTCCTTCCACATCACTTCAGTGTGATGCTGTCTGATACAGGTGATGCTAGCCGATGCACAGGAATTCTAAATGACTCCTGGCACTTTTCTTGCCATTGGCTGCCCAGTGACGTTAAATCAGCAGCATTTTGAAAAAAAGGCGGTGGCTGATTTTTTGTGAGAATTACATGTGATAGGGGAATAGTTCTAACAAGTAGTTTGGGTAAGAGAATGGGAAGAAAATCAGGTAAAAAGAAATGATGCTGGACATTTAAGGAGTCTTTGATTTACTGGGTAAACGTGATGTGCTGTTGCAGCCGTTATGCTAATGCCAATGATACGTTGGCCTTGATGTGCAACCTAGGTGCGCTGATGTAATTTACTGGCATGCCTTGAGAGTTCCAGGCCTGCAGTGTATTGCATTAGCTTATTTCACATTGCAGTTCTATCTGCCAGTAAGCAGATTACTCCATTTGTGCGAGATCTTATTGCAAGCGCTCTGAATGCTGGTTCACGTCTTTGCTCGCAGTTTCACCACCATGCCTCAGCTAATCAATAAAACCGTGCTCGGATGACACAGAGGTGGATAAATGCTCAGGGGACGGAGTGCTTTGTGAGTACACACGATGTTTGTGTGCGTGTAGGAGAGTGTGGTGAGAGGGGGGCTTATTGAGGGGGAGATTTCCAGATTGTACTGGAAACCATGTGACAGCTCATGTGGCCCACCGCTTCCTGGTTCTTTCTTGGGCTCCTCCCCTTGCCCTTGTATGGTCATGCAGAGGGGAGCTTGTGTTCCGTCACTAGAAGCATCACCCGTTTCCCTCTCTCGCTCTTGCTCCCTCCTCTTTTCTGCTCTCTCTCCTTCTCTCGCTCTTTCCCGCTCTCTGTCCCGCCCTGCCTGCCACTTGGCTGTCCACTAGTGCCCTCTATTATACAGTAACCAAGGAAGGCTCTAGCACTAGTCACGGCGTTGTGTTTATTTTCTCTTTTTTTCACCGAAGCTACTCAGTAACCCCGAGTCCCACATGCTGATAAGCCAATTGCGTTTCGCACGAATGCTGTCCTGCCATCTCTACGCTGACAGCTCAACATGCAACCAGCGAATGTGTGTTTTCTCCTTTTTTAGCTCTTTGAAGGCATACTGACATTTGCTTAGAGTGGGAGTTCATTTGTTATGCCTTCTATTGGGGCTCTTATCGAAGTTTCTATTCATAGAAAACACACGCTGCCAGTAAATCTTTTGCGCTCATTTCAGTGTTTTTGCACTCACTATAAATAGTAGCTAGTTATCAGAATAAACAAGGTCGGATTGATTTTTGCTGACCTAATTTGAGTGCACTTAACTTTGATCAAGTTCAGTAGTAGTGCTGCAGGTGTTCTATCTTTATTGCTCTCGCAATTATGCAAAGGGACATTCCTGAGACCTCTGAAGGCCCACGCTTCCACACACACAGATTCATGCATGCATCCACAAACACATGCACATGCTCTTTCATCACACTGTCAGTTTAGCCTATTGTACCTTTTCTAATTCAAATAAAGGAACACAAGGAGGAGCAGGAGGGGGAGGAGGCAGAGGTCACCTTGATGCAAATCGAGTGCCACAGGGTTTTCATTCATGCTGTGCACCAACAACGTCAGCTGCACCTTCAGCTCACAGGTACCAAGTGGTGATCTCTTCCATTTTCAGATGGGAGTCTCTCCACAGTTTTTTTTCACAGGAAGCAGGCATGGCTTTTGTAACCTTAGCCAATCTATAGGCAAACATAGAGTAGTGGGATTATTCCACCACAGGAATGTATACACTATATACCTGATACATTATTTAGACATCCCTTGTATGTATTTAGCTAATTCTGTTACTTTAAAGTGCCCCATTATTGACGCATACATTCATCTCACACACAGCTTGCATAGCCTCAGTAGAAAAACAGTCAGATGCAATCAGAATCTCACAACAATGTTCCAACATCTAGTGTAATCGTCTGGAGCTTAAGTTCACCATGCCTAATGCTAAATATTGCCTGGTGCAGTATTAAGGCTGTATTAAGGTATGGGAACATGGCAGTTTTGGTTCTCTGGAGTGATGCAACTTCTTGGTGCAATTTAGAGTGGTGTTGGTGCTCCAGAACTGATCATTCATCATCAGTAGCTGATGCTTTGGTGGCAGAATGCAATCAGATCCTCATAGCAATGTTCCAACATCTAGTGTACAGACTTCTGAAATGGGTAAAGGTCATTACCGCATCAGAGAAGACACAAACTCCCTATAAATGTCCTTGATTTCAGAAGAAATGTTGGCCAGGCAGCATCTACTTACTTTAGGACAAACAGTGAACAAGAGCACCGAAAGAAAAGGATGTGGTTAAAAAGAACGATGTAGACAGATTTGGCAGGTGGCCTGAGTTTGTAGCACCTGCAGAGCAGCTTGAGAGTGAAAATGAGCTGGCCTTTCCCTGCTGCTGCCTCTGTTCCCACACACTCGCCAGCACTTGCACATCTCTGTATCTAGAAGCTGCCAGAACTCACTGTGTGTTGAATGTAGCTGATTCAAATTCGTACAGCATTTCCAGAATTTGTGCTGATGCAATATATTTTATTTATGTGGAACTGATGCACACATTTGAATGGGGTTGATACCTATTATAAATAGCCACTCAGAACAATTTTATGACACTGTACTCTTTTAAAATAGTGGATTATTAAGTTATTAACACATTGTGGGGAAGGAGCCACAGACTATCCATCCCATGGCAGAATGTGAGTTAGGAGAACTTTTGACTTTTTAACTAGGTTGAGTTAACTTAAAACATGCTCTGTAACATGCTCAGTTGCTGTATCATTTTATTTGCCATGTCTACACTACATTTTGTAGTGTAATGATAACTACGAATACGAAATACAACTGCTATGAAGCTAATATATAAGTTGTGCAGTAATGAAAGTCAGGAACACACGCTGAGGTGTGTGACCGCATGCAGGCCCTTATGGGGTTCATTGAGTAAACCACGACACAGCTGTTTTGCTTCTGTGAGGGTGACTGCAGAATTTCAGCATTAGCTGGTCATAGATCAGTTGCTATAGAAGTATGACAATACCTGTTTTCTAGATGTGTGTGGAGGTGGATTTCTGTAAATAAGTGTGTTCTGCCTGCCTGCCCGTGCATGTATCTGTATGCAAATCTGCCCCTGGGGGGAAAGGTTAAAGTTTTTTTTGTGTGTGGACAGGATTCCCTGAAACTCTTCCCTGGAGGAAGTAATTTGTATAAGTACTTCAAGTGAAACCATGCCTTATCCTAAACAAATTAGGGGTCGTACCTATAGCGCTGTTTGAGTCAGACAAAGACAGATTAAAGGTCAGTTGTTGTTTGATGAAGCTGTAATAGCACATATGTCACACACAAGGCCTCTGTAGACTTTAGCCTCAGTAGACTTCATTCAAATGTTTCAAATTATTCAAATGAATTTCAGCAGGGTTTCAGTTAGTTCCACATGTTTAAAATATCAACACGTACTTTTTCTCTCTGTTGGCAGTAGTGGAACTCATTTCTGTGAAACCGCAGTACATGCTTAAATCAGGTAACGTCAAGGCATTTTCAGGACCTCTGTGAGACATACCTGTAGTATTGATCATGCTGGGTGGTTACAGTAATGATTGGGAACTTGAAGGTAATTTGGTATATTATTTAAACGTCACTCTATAATTACTGACTTAATTGCACAAAGATCTACGCAATGGTTAACAATTACGCTCGAGATGCATTCTGCACTGACAGGTTTGCGTCTGCATTTCTGACTGTTCTCCATTTGTTTGGTGTCAAACAGTGACAAAGTCAAGGTAGAATGCGAAGGGCGTTTCTTCCTTTTGCAAAACAAGGCCTTGAATCTGACAGTGACTTTGCTACATATGCAACATATGATCAGATATCTTTATTGGAATGGCTACGCTTTCAATCAAATTTGGCTTCCATTCTCAGTAGTCTTAAAAGTTATGGTTGCTACGTGAACCAGGCCTCGTGACCGAGGCTTTTCCTGTGCCACTGTCTGAAAAGGAGATTCCTTGCGCTTACCGTATTTTCTTCACAGGCCCTCCATTAAAGGAAAATCAGTGTTTTATTTGAAGGCAAAATAACAGGGTTGTAAATACGCTTTCATCTGAGCATTTTTAAATGTATTTAAATACATTCTGTGGCAAAATGATATTAACTTTTTCTTTAACTTACAAACTTACATTAAATGTTACGAATGCTTGCCTTTGTTTGTTTTTTGCAGCCTGATCTCACAGGGAAACGTCCACATTGGTTGTTTATTTCATGGTATAAAACAACACATTTTTAACTCAACCTCAAGACAAGGACACAAGGGTCTCCTTTCAGAGTTGACTCACTCCTGAGAAGCTGAACTCTAACCTAAACATGCACCTTAATCTACATCTAATCCATTAATTCTCCAAAAGTTCCTAAATAGCAGGATTTTCAGAAGCACAATCTCCCAGAGCTGTTTTATCAGTTCTTCTTCATGCATGGGTCTTCATCAGTCAAACGATGTGGTTGTTTCTATGTGAGATTATGTTGGGGGGTTTTTGGACAGCGACACAATTCAAACTGTATTACAATATGTCCTCGTCTACTTACGTTTAGAATCTTCATAATCAGCAGGAACTATTTTGAATAGTCCCTAATCTAGTAGTAAGACTCTTGCAGACCATGTGCTGCAGCGTATTTTCCTGAACACAGTGGTTCTGCTGCTTTAGCATGCTCACATGAGAACACTGAGCAGCTGAACAACTTATAGAACTGCACTGAACCCTACAAAAGTACAGTGGTAAAAATTTTACCACCTTCACTCAGGCATGACTAATTCTACTAGCCCTTAAACCTGGATCTGCAGAGTGCATGTCAGCATTGCTAAGCATGGCATGAAGCATGAATATCTCTTTCAGACTATCCTGGTTTAAATACACCACTTGCATAAGTCGCATTATATCAGTGTGCATAAGAATATGCATGAAAACTCAAAAAGTCAAACCCCATCTACCAGCACTCCAAACACACCCACCAAGGCAATGCCCCAACACATTCCTTTTTATTATGTTTCTGTGGGGAGATGAGCTTGTGTGTTTCCTGTTATTCTTTTTCTTTCTCTTTTTCAAACGTGCAGTTTCTGCCCAGGGGCCAAAGAATCTCCTTTTCTCTGCTGAACCTGCTGGACTTGCCACTCCTGCTCTCTTCCCAGGGGAACTGGTTCCTGCTCCTAAACTTCCATCCATTTGAGAGGCCGCTGTCGCACCCTGAGAGGAGCTGCATAGTTAAATGAGGTGTGGGAGGCAACCACATTCCTGCTGTAACTGCTGCAATAAACACAGCTCACTCACAATTGCTGCCTTTTCTGAGTGGTTTCAGTGAAAGCAGCTCACAGTGACCTTCAGCACCACGTTTGCATGATTCAAATGTGCTGCATGTCTTTTAGTTGACTTCTTTTGGCAAGAGTTTTGTCCGAATGTTTGTGGACACCCCTTTTAATGAATGCATTCAGCTGCTTTACGTTGCACCCATTGCTGATGCGGGGGGTGGGAGGTGGGGGGCTATCTGGACAGCTCAACAGGCTTAGAGGAGAACACCAACTGCTAGTTTTGTCAAGTCAGCTAACATATGCCCAAACCGGCTAGACTGAGTGCACAGCGATCAGGGGAAGAGGGCCAGGGTGGAGACAGTGAGGCCGATTATGTTCTCTAGGACTCCTGGCCACAGATGGACTCTCTGTTGGCCAGCACTTAGATGGCTGTGCCACTTTTCATTCATGTTGAAATAACATACATGGATCATTATATTTAAGTGCTTCATCATACTAACTCCTATATAGGAGTCTTTGCATGCCCCCCCTCCCCCCTTTGCATGCTTGGAGGTGAACACTACTTGCCGGTTGTGTGGGCCATCTTACCCACCCAAAAAGAGAGCCAGGGTTTAGAGAGCAAGGCCGATTATGCTTCTAGAACTCCCGGTCACAAATGGGGATAAACACCTGAGCTGTTCTGTTAAAGAGTTCATAAATAAAAAATAAACCACAGCACAACTGTTGGCTTTCTGGATCTGAACTGAATTCCTTCAGAATTTCAACATTAACTGACCTTAGTTCAGTTCCAAGCCACAGCCATTTCCTAAGCCCACGTCATAGGTGTGTACGTGCAAACATGGGCGTTTCTGTAGTCCATGTGTGCCTTTATCTATATGCAAATCTCTAAATCAGTAACAATATCAGTGTCAGAGCGTCTGACTAGTCTGAAAGATGTGGCTGACACCACTGGTGCAGGCTGATAAAGCCATGCAGCTCAGGATGCAGAATACACAGCTAGAACTAAAAGGGACCAGCAAGGCTCAGTGGGGCATGAAGTATGCTAAACCCTCTGAGAATGAAGGGCAGGAAGAGGGCTGGTTAGCAGGCATTAAAGGGAGGGAAGTATGGATGAAATGGCATCCTGTCACACAGGAAGCAACTTTACTCTTCAAACCACAATGCGGAGAGATTATGGCATTCAGGGCTGGGTTGGTTCCCTCAGTTGAGTTCACTGCAGTGACTTATTGGGAGGAAATGTGTGCCCACTGAAAAAGCGAATGCATTGAATTCTACATGTAAAAGACAGTATATTCATAGTGCAGTGCAGTTCACACACAGTATCACAGTGTGTGAAAGGAGCTAGTCTTACTGCAGTAAAATACAGCAGTACAGACAACACAGCAATGTCTGCAAAGACTTTTTCGCTGTGTGTTAAGAGAATTGAAATGATGTGGAGTGGAACTCCATATAAATAACAGTCATTAGTGTCTAATGGTTTGGAATTCAACAATACAAAATTCATTTCCTTGCAGACCAAAAGTGCAAAGAATGATTCTAATAAGCTCATCCTGCAATTCCATAGGTTCCAAATCATTGCTGTCCCGCAAAAAAACTTGAATATCAATTTTTGAGACAGAATACAAAGGAGAACACAGGGGGGCTTTGAATAAAAATGAAGGAGTTTTAGAAACATTAACAGAGTCAATAAAGATTCTAAAGTGGTCAAGAAATCATCATAATAAAACAATTATCCATAACGTAACACATGTCAAAAGTGGAGAAGAAGAATAAATTGAATGTAGATAGATGATTTTTAATTTAGCACAACCAGTTCACCAACCATATGTTGGTGAGAGGTGAGAGGAAATAACAGTAGCTTTACAGCATCCTTTCTATATGTGCTGCAGCCTTTTTATATTGCAGAATGTAAAATAAAAATACAGTGTGTGTTACTTCAAGTATGCAGTAATTAGCATTTTCGATTTAAGTAAAGTTAAGGCCTTTGGAGCAATAATGAAGAAGAGGCACTTTTGGTTCCATAAAGAACCTTTTAAAAGAATCATGGCATGGCATCATCCTAAGGTCCTTTCAAAAGTGCATGTTTTTTTAGTGCCTAAAACATCAGTGAATATTTGATTTCAGGCAAAAATAGAATCAAAATCAAGCAGATCATGTACAGTCACATGCAAAAGTTTGGGCACCCCTTGTCTAATTACAATTAAATGTTGTTTGTTTTGTATGTGGAAATGAGTGACAATCTCTGTAGGAACACACTTCTGCATACTGTAATGCACAATTACTGTTTATTTGCTTAATTAAACATTCATCCATTTGGTCTGGAGCCTACCTGGAATAATTGGGCAGAAATACCCCCTCAGACCATTGCAAGGTATCACACATAGCTATTCACACACACATCATGGGGCAGTTAAGCATAGCCAATTCACACACTTTGTGTGATGTTGGAAGGTGGGAGGAAACCGGAGTACCCAGAGGATATCCTCCAAGACCGGAGTGACGATCAAAGGCCCCTGGAGCTGTGTGTCCCATTGACTACCTTTGGCACCTTAAAGACCCCTTCATGCTGAAAAAATTAAACAAAGGTCATGTCAGCTTTTATGGATTCTGTTTCATGTTCAGTTCAGCCAAAAATAGAAATAATGATTCAGATATTGCAGGAAAATTGCAAATTACAAACTATGGAATTTCAACAGACTTTTGCACACAGCTGTAGTTTTTCAGTGCACAGTGCAAGTAAAAACTGAAACTACACTTTCAAGCTCAGTATCTCTGATTACGATTACTAATATTCATAAATGGGTTTCTGTCGTGTTTTCTGTTCCCGTTTTTGCCTGGTAAGTGCTGCATCTGCACTCTCCCATGGTGAGAAATCTCACATTTATTCACCACCCACATTTCCTTTGCAGTCGGTGAGAACAAAAAAAAAAAAAAAAAAAAGGTTGTGAGATGAGATGTGGGAACATCTGGCCCTGGCTGTGGGAGAATGGTGAATGAAAGTTGAGGCCCTGGGCAAAACCTACAACGTTGCATGGATTTCAGGGACCTCTCCTTGTGTGTTTGTGTAAAAGACATGCCTCTCAGCTCTTTCTGTGTTCCTTTCCCAGATCTCTACACAGCCTCTGGGATGGCTCTGCCTGATTTGTGTGTGAAGTGTGTGGGAGCTGGCCCCATGCCCAGTATCACATGACAACGAGTCGAGAAAGAGAGCAGAGAATGAAGGGAGGGGCTTGGGAACGCTTCTGTGAGCCTGAGGGCTGTCCTTGAATCAGTTTCAGCAGACCGTATTCACAGAGCCTCAAAAAGCAAAGCTGGTCCCAGATCAGCAACTATGGCTGAATGGGATCTGCTGGAAAAAGTACACTGAGCTGCATTCAGTTTACTTGATTCAATTCCACACGCATAAAAATGCATAATAAAGACCTGTGTGTTGATGTAATATAGTTTATTCATGTGGAAATAATAATCATCTGAATCAAGTAAATTCAGTGCAGGACATTGCTAGCATTGTGTAGGTCCTCCTCTGGTCTGGATGACTGACTGACTGTGCATTGTCATTCAGTTTTCTTCATATAATCTGAATGAATTGCTTCCCACACTCTCTTCACTGCTGGCCACACGCCTCCCACAGTGGCTGGGTGATTTTTGCTCCACACATTCTCCCAACACTGTCCCACAAGTTCTTTATACTATTTAAATATGTTGTCCATGACATCATCTGAGCTTCTTCACTCCTCAGCCCACATTATCAGTTGGCAAGCATGATGTTCCGTGGTTCTCCACCAAAAAAGATGGGATAGATACCTTCAGAACCTTCAAAGCAGGAAGCACAGGGAGCAATTTCTGTGCAAATTTGGACTCAATTGGACGAACAAACAGTTTGAAAGAATCCCATCCTATCACTGATTCTCTGTTTTGATGCATTTGATATGTTTGATGTTAACTTGATACCTTGTGTAATAAGTGATGAGTTAGTGGCTTATCTGGATAATGAAAACTAGCCAAGAGTTTGGACAATGTCCTGAGTTATGGTCTTAAAAAGGGTTCCTTAAGGGTTCTTTAGTAAATCAATAGTTTTGTATAGAACCATGACTGTTCAACAGAGGAAGAATTTGGATGCTTCTTTGGATTCGTGCAAAAGTTTAGTTGCTTCTAAACATTGCTCCCATATAGCACCAAAAAGGGTTCTATATACTCCACTATCATTACAGCCCACATAACCCTTTATCTAGCTCTGTGCACAGTGTAGAACCCTGTTTGCTTAGAGTGAGTTGGGCTAAAAACAAAAGAAGCTGGTTTAAGCATTAGAAGTCACAGCTATAATCTCTGCTATCTCTGTTTTTACAGTTTTGACATAATGTGAATCTGACGGCTGGCGTTCACATTGTGTCATAATTTCATAATGAATGCACCAATAGAAATGCACCAAAATGACCAGGAATCAAAACTTTCTACATTGACTTCCATTTAAAGTTAAGAAGTTTTTTTTTCCAGTTTGGAAAAAAAAAAAAATTTAATTAAAAATTATAATAAAAAAGTTTTTATTAAAATTTGTTGAATGTTTATGCCCATAATAATGTAAAAAGAAGAACCTTTTTTTACATTTCAGTATGTTGTATTTGTGGACAAGATTGAAACAAGTAGAACATGCAGACTCAAAACTACCAGTACGTAAATATACAGTAATTTTTAATTGCATAATTCTGACATTGGAAATGCAAGGAGTAACCACTACATAGCCATCCAACATTAAGGGATGCATTTAATGGTCACATCATCATATAATAAATTATTAAGTTACTCTACAATTTGAGATCTACAAAACCTCTTCCTTGTCTTTTAGTCAAAGAACAGGCAGGGTACAGATGCTGCTGTGCTAATGTTTATCGTTTAAATAGTTTTTCAGTTTTTCCTATTCAGCAATACATAAAACCAGAAGTCCAGGTTCACAGAAGATCATAAAAGTGTAATATTTCTTTTCCTTTTCTTCTGAGTTTTGGGTTCAGGACGTCTTTGTGGTAATCCAATGGAGCAGACTTGCTCTTTCTGTGCTTTTGTGTACTAGGACAACTTGACCCTGCCAGCTCAAAGAAGGGAGAAGTGCAGGGTAGTCTCATTAAAAAACCTGGAATCTAGGATGCGTGCCAGCCTTTGCGCTTTTGGAAAATTGCTAGAAGTCGATTTGCATGACTTTTTTTATGTTGTGTGATTACATGTGCAACCCCCTGGAAAAGTGAAGCTTGCCGAAAAACTCCCACATGGATGTATTTCACCCAGTGATGTGGTTCACCTCTGCTTTGCTCTCTTTAGCCTCTTGCAAAAGGGACTTAGCAAGGATCACGCCTGCGTTAGATAGGCTTAGCTGTTGGCCTGTGCTCACAGAATTCCAATAAGAAAAGCACTGATCTAAGATCAGGCATACCCTTTGTCATTCCCATTGTAGCCTGAAGGGTCTCAAAGCAAACTGATTCTGAATCATCATAGGTCACTGTAGCTGCCTGCTGTGTGTGTGCTAACAGTGCTCTGACCTGACCAGAGAGGCCTCATATTTTTAAATCAGAGTTTAGCAGCAGGCTAATTTGTTGTCAGTTGGATAACAGTACCCCTCTTGGCTTCTCATGGCAAAGATGTTTACAAGTGACCTTATGTAAGTCCGAGTCAAATATCAAGTCCTCATTGGTGAACTTTATTAAGTCTCATATTGCTCTTACCTATAAGCATAGCATTGCACAAAAGTCAACCCCTGCTAGATCAGTTTTAGGGAATGTGATCTGTAGCTGAGTAAAAGTAAGTGCATGGCAATGCCATGTGCTCATTGCAAGTAAGGTAACATGCTTGCTCTCCAGACTACATATCAACCACCTTTTTTTAACCCAGCTTATAAGGAATACAGAACCATTCAAACTATAAAAAAATGTTAAATTAACTCACAAAAACAGCTTTTAAATGTCCAATTAAATCCAAATTTTTGTGAACACCTTCTAATGAATGCATTCAGCTGCAGCTGATAAACATGAGCCTATTGGCACCATGCCTAATGCCAGGCATGAGCTAGAGAGGTAAGCCCCCCAGCAGTGAGATGTGGATCAGTGTATCTGTGTTCTCTGGAATGATAGCGCTCCATCCAATACCTTTGGGATGAGTTGGAGAGTCCTTATTGGCAAGTCTGTTAACTCAGCAGTACTCTTTGCAATGCCGCTGGGCAGTTATTTTCAGCCACACAAGACCAGGCTCCTATTTCTATGAATGCAGAGAGAGATGAGAATACTTAAATACTTGAAGGTCAAATTACCCATTTCAAAAACATTTAAAATCACTGCTAAAATCTGACAGAATCCTGACCACACTGACGCTCTTGTTCCTGGATGTAATTAAATCCTCACAACAATGCTCCAACATCTAGTAGAAGGTCTTCCCTGAACAGTAGAGACAGTTACGCCAACAAAAGCAGAATACACTCTTTTTCAATACACTTGATTTGAGAAGAAACAATTAATGTGTCCAAATGCCTTTGTCTATCTATATATATATATATATATATATATATATATATATATATATATATATATATATTGTGAATTTCCCCACTGCGGGACTAATAAAGGACTATCTTATCTTATCTTATCTTATATATATATATATATCTCACACACACAAATATACTGTACACATATTGAAGTAAAATATGTATTAGGTGTCTTATATAGCATAAAAGTCGTTACACATTAGTAATCAAGGCGACAACAATGTAACCTCCTACAATATTTGGAAGTTTCTTTTCCACTGATTTCCTAACACTGTCTCACCAGTTCTCTATACTACTTAAATCTGTTGTCTGTGACATTGCCTGAGCGTCCTCACTCCTCGGCCCACATTATGACTGGACGAGAGTAATTCACTATAATGTCATTTGTATGGTTCTCCACCAACAAAGAAGGAAAAGATAACTCCAGAAACCATGTAAACAGTTGTTAATCATCAGAGTCTGACACAGTTACATGTGAGAAATTAATTAAGAGTGCCTGTGTGACATATCAATCGATGCTTTTTCGCTCGCTGAATTGATTCAACGAAACAGTTTGAAGAATTCCATTCCATCATTGATTTTCTGCTTTGATGCATTTGATATGTTTGATGTTAACAGTGGACCTTGTGTAATAGGTGATGAGTAGGTAAGACTCACCTGGATAATGAAAACTGGCAGTTCATGAAAGCACCAAGAGTTTAGACAACATCATGAGTTACACTTTTATAAGAATGGTTCCTCAAGGGTTC
Organism: Salminus brasiliensis; assembly: GCF_030463535.1. NCBI lineage: Eukaryota > Metazoa > Chordata > Actinopteri > Characiformes > Bryconidae > Salminus > Salminus brasiliensis. The sequence goes on along the minus strand of NC_132894.1, from coordinate 11,697,940 downwards.
TGTAGTAAAGCCAAGAGTTCAATATACAACTATGACGACCCAACAAACCACTTGTACACTTAAGTGGTTCTTTGCCTAGTAAAAAAAAACTTTCTTTGACACATGTTTAAAAAAAAAGAGATTGGGCCTCTGTGCGGGTGGCCTCCTCCCTCCCCCCCAAACCTGTGGCGAGGAACATTTTCAGGCTTTTCCAGACAGTGGTAGTCTATCTTCTCTCACACGCAGTCCTCCACTGTTTTTCCAGACTAAGCCCAGCACTTTCAGACTTCACAATGGCTTTCACCAAAATTCACTGTGTAAATCCAAAACCACACAGATGTGTGTGTGTGTGTTTATGTGTGCATGAGCATATCCTGGCACAACCTAGGAATTGAAAAGCAAACTTGCTCTGACGCTAATTGTAATCTCTATATAAGCTCTAATTTTTATCCTTCCTTTTCAAACTATTTCCTTTTGTCTGTTTTCACCAATGACTGTAGAAAATGTGGACACTGTGGTTTCATTTCCTTCCATTCTATAGAAATTAAGCCCAAATTGTCCGCCATGTTGTCAAATTTGCAACCGGAGTCTGCATAGTGGAGACCAGAGGCGGAGCCAGACTCGCCTGCTAATTTAATACATCCATCCTCTTCACTGGGACCAAGCGTGTCCCAAACAGCCTTCACTGAGCTTACAGTGCATAAGAAAAGCAAATTGTTCCAATTGTATTCCCAGTTTGTCCAGTAAGCATGATGTTTTAATACTAAAGGTTACACTTCAACTCAGCTGCTCCATGTAATGAACAGAAAGGGCCCCATGCCGGTCCTGCACATAACTCTCTCTCACAGATAAGGCTGTCAATCAATTCATTACTAATTGCAATCCCAACTTCTTACGATATAGCAGAATAAGGGGTTAAAAACATAACATGCTGGATGGGTAGAGCTACAACATCATACTGCAGAGGCACTAGACATATGGTTGCCTCACTTTTGAGAGATATTGCACTGTCCATGTGTTCTATAGTCATTGGTTTTAACTTGGATATATGTGCTTTATGTTGGCTACTTTGTCAGATAAATGTCAGATATGTGGACAGTAAAGTTGATCTAATTTAAACATGCAGATGGTTTGTCTGTATCTACCCAGACCTTCATGCATTCCAATATTACTGCAGCTTTCTACAGAAAGAAGGCCACATGACTGCAGAGACTGCATGAACTCATCTCGTGCATTAGGTCCTGCACCTCTGACTCTGAGTAGCATATGCTCATATGACTGATACACCCTTCACAGTCATGTGAGCATCTCATGCTTGTCACACGTGCAATAAAAATGCAGAAAATTTGGGAATGGGGAACAGCTGTTAAAAAATAGGATCTCAAATTGCTTTAAAGAGATGGGGAGCAAAACCCTCAGAAGCTTCAGAACCCCTTACCAAAATGTGTGTCTTAAAATGTGGGTAACAAGCTTATGCTCTACTAATTAGCATAGGCTTTAAATTGTTACATTTTAGATTAACTTGTCTGTTTAGCCATGTAGTTTGCTGTAGTTTAGCTTGGTTTAACCTTGCAGTTTGCCTGGTTTAGCATGGTCTAGCCATGCAATTTACCTGGATTACCATGTTTTAGCTGTGCAATTTGTCTGGTTTAGCATGGCTTAGCCACACAGTTTGTGTGATTTAGCATGTTTAGCAATGCCGTTTCCCTGGTTTACCATGGTTTAGCCATGCCGTTTGCCTGGTTTACCATGGTTTAGTCATGCAAATTGCCTGGTTTACCAGGGTTTCGCCATGCCGTTTGCCTGGTTTACCATGGTTTAGCCATGCCGTTTGCCTGGCTTACCATGGTTTAGCCATGCCGTTTGCCTGGTTTACCATGGTTTAGCCATGCCGTTTGCCTGGTTTACCATGGTTTAGCCATGCCGTTTGCCTGGTTTACCATGGTTTAGCCATGCCGATTGCCTGGTTAACCATGGATTAGTCATGCAGATTGTCTGGTTTACCATGGTTTAGTCATGCAGTTTGTCTGATTTTGGCATGCAGTTTTCACAGTGTTAATTAGTTGGATGTAAGCTTCCATTATTTGCTAGCTATATTAGCCTCCTAGCCCAGTACAAAACTTTCCAACTATAATATGTGCCTTTCATTATACCAGGAAGAATGTAGTGTACCAAAACTCTCAAAAACATTTTAGGTTTTTAATATGAAGATTGCACGATCCAGCGTGGTTTTTAAGGATGCAGTTTATGCTCAGTGCTAGGTCTACACGGTTGAGTATAAATGTCCATTATGTGTTAGCTACATTAGCCCCTAGCTGAAGAAACATACTCCAGACCATGTTGGGTTTGACTACATATGTTTATGGGAATGGGAAAATATACATTCGACTGTAACTGCCACCTTCACTGTAAGAGGGAGATCATTATAACTATCAATGCTAAAATAAAAATAGAAAGATAAGGTAAATAAAAAAAAAACGAGAAGGAGAAGTAATGTTGCCCGCAGGATGGAGAAGAGTTGGTGGTGATGATAGTGTGAAAGGAAAAAATGTACTTGAAATAGACACAAACATATATAGGTCATACACCAGAGGCAATGTTGTGGTAAAAACAAGCTGTAAATGACTAGTGTTTTTCCTTGAGAGTGTCTGTGTGTTTCTTTCTCCCACAATTAAGGGATCGGAGCGGTGTTTGTCTTTGTCTGTTGATATGCTCAGGAAGCATGCAATGATGTTTTGTGTAAACATTCATGTGTGAGAGCACTCAAAGAGGACTTGCTAATGGATGATTGACTGCCCCCAAGGAACCAGAGTGGCTCACACACACACCTACACACAATATGTAAAAATGCAGGTAAAAGCATTTTTATTTGAAGGTGAAATCTTATATTGCTATACATACTCGCTGAGTATTGAGTGTGGTATGATTATAAGAACTTATTCTGAGTGTTTGAGTGTTTCTCATCTAAAACTGCTGATCTTGTGGGATTTTACTCGGAATCGTGCAATAAAGAAAAAACGTCAGTGCTGCAGCGCAGATGAAAACATGGAATGGCCAGACTGGTTTGAGCTGACAGAACGGCTACAGTACCTAAAAAAATTTTGTCGACCCTGAAGGCGGAAGGGCTACCACAGCAGAAGGCCATTTCAGGTTCCACTTCTGTGAACAGAAACAAGAACAGAAAGCTGAGGCTGCAGCAGGCACAGTTTGGGACCCAAACTGAACAGTTGAAGAAAGTAGAGAAACGTAGCCATCTCACAAAGCATGTCTGCAGATTCACGACTGATCTAATGAACATGACAGTGTGTAGTTCAGTGATCTTCAGTGGCCTTCCCAGTCACTGGATCTGAATACAATAGTAGAACAGCTTTGGGGTGTGGTAGAGAAATGTGAAGAATTGCATGGACCAGAACCTCATGTTTCTTATGGAACATCTTATTGAATCCATGCCACAAAGTGGACTCAGAATTAGTATAGTCTTCCTAATAATTAAATAATAAAATAAATAAAACATCTGTTATTCTATTTATATATTATTCAATATAATATAATTATTAAATCTTACCAGGTGTTTCTTGACATTTTGCCTATTTATTGATTTGATTTATTAATCTTTATTACAGATTTGAAAGAAAGTAGAACCTGATACATATTAGCATGAGCTCATAATCAGCATGATCAGATTTCCTGACTACATTAAGGATGCTTTTACTTGCCAATGTATCATTTTTAAGTATACTGTATATGACACACCTCACCCGTTCTCACTCTACCCCTCTCCTCCTCTCTGATTAGCTGCTGCACCCTCTCGGCATACTGCCGTCATCCAATCAGAGAGGAGCTTGTGCTCAAGTGAGCTCATTCGCTTACTCACCCATCACATGAGCTCATCCGTCCCCCTTTCCCCACATACACACATGCACATTTCTAGCTTTTGCTGTTCTCTCACCCTCTGCATTTCCAACAACAGGAGCTCAGCTTTTCCGGGAAACCGAGAGTAGAGCGGGAGCTGTGTGTGTATGTGTGTGTGTGTGTGTGTGTGTGTGTGTGTGTGTGTGTTTGTGAGAGTGTGTTCTCTCAGTTTCCCCTTCTGATGTCAGACTATATTTTGTGCAGCTGATCTCAGTGCTGGAAAGACCAGTGGCATCATGCCAGGACTTCAGGATTGCGGGAGGGGAACAATTATTAACCACTTAAGACTCTAGACTCATTATTAAGGTGCTAATATTATGACTTATTGTCCAGTAACGGCTAATGATGATTCACTAACTGCTATAAACATATGCCACAGTAGCCCTTTTGTCAGTTCCAGATGGCATAGCCTTTGTTGCCCTCACATATTGAAGAGTCTTTGGTGCCAAGACCTGCTCTGTTGCAGGTTTTTGATTTATCCCTCCTTGGATTACTGTTGATATTTGACCCAACCGTCCAGTCATATTAATTTGGCCCTTGTCAAAGTCATTTAGGTCTTCATGCCTCATAATTTGTTCATATATATTGTCATGTATAGAAACCTAGGTAGCTGATGACATCATTCTATACATAGCTACACAAAGCCAATTTAGCAACCACACTGCTACTCTCTTGTGAAAGTCAAATAGGTCTTCACACCTGGTCATTTCTCTTGCATCCAGCATGCTGACTGTTCGGTTACTGTCTAAAATACATCCCAGACCTTGACATGCGCTGCTGTTACAGGATAAGCAAAATCCATCATTTATGAGTGGTCTTAATGTTTTGGCATATTATTGTGTATACCTAAAATATGTACTTAATATAGGCAGGTCTTCTGTTGTTTTTTTTTTTTTTTCAGGTATGTAGTGGACGGTACCTACCTAAAGTGGTCCAAGAAAGAACAACCAGTAAGCCAGCGACAGGGTCATGGGTGCCCAAGTCTCATTAATGTGATCCATAGAGACTCCACCTTGCAACTCACAGGACTTTAAGGATCTGCTGCTAATGCCTTGCCAGATACCACAGGACACCTTCAGAGGCCTTGTGGAGGTGGTATTAATTTTATGGCTGATTGGCGTATAATTTGCCTTACTGTCATAAGAAAATACAATATTTCTCTGCTATGTACTTATTATGCAAGTTACCTTGTAAAGTGAAGTATGGGCCCCCATACAGGCCTTTCGGGGTTAAATGCTGAGAGGCCATAACGGGGAGGGGTTTAGAGCTGAGAGCTGAGAGCTGAGAGCGTCTTTCATACAGACACATGACTTCAGCCCAGCGTCTAAACTGACTTCATTGTCTTTGCTCGTGTGCGTTTGGCTCAACAGACTGCTATTGTCTGCCTCTCCTCCCTGGAAAGAAATCCTTGTTGTCCTTTTATGGTCAGTGTCGGATCAGAGGTTTACAAAACAAATTCAAACAGACGCCCCCTGACCACCTTTTAGAAGGGGGCTTCCCTCTGAACACTCGAGGCCTTTGCTGTGGTTTCAGCGGTCGTCAGAGGGAGAGAAACAACTGATGAGAAGCTGGTGATGTGTCATCAGTGAGAGGGAGGGAGGTCAATGGCAAGGTTGGACAGCCACTGGTCATGCGAGACTGAGTAATAGGATGACCTAATGAAAAAGAGAAACCCTTAACACGGTTGTTTGTGTGCTCCAGATGGCCTTCACTTGCTCCGACTTGCCAGCTTTCAGGCCTTGTTGGCTACAAGCGAGCAAAGCTAATTGCATGGAGTTATCCGTGACTAACAACTGCTTGTTTGAAATAGGGTCGTTTGGGCCACTGGAAATTTTTCTGATTTTAATTTGGATCTTTTACAATATTTAAAATATAACTGTCACATATGGCTTGCATTTTTTGATTTGGGGACTGGAGTGTGAAATAGACACTCACCATTCATCTTATTCTAAGCAGCTTGTACTCACTGACTATTTTATAAGGTCTGCGGCTGCCTGTCCTACAGGTGTTCAGTGACATTGCAACCTGCTGCAATCTGCTGTCATGCACATTTGGCAGCCACAGCAGGGTTGTGAGTGGTCCACTTCCAAACATCAGGGTCATTCTGTATGAATACACTGACCACTGCTGATGGGCTAGAGGACAGCTAACACCAACAAAAATTAGGCATTGTAACACATGGGCAACACTGGCAAGATGGATTTACAAGGTAGCTGTGTCGAAAGCCGCCGTCACACTAGACCTGCAGTTCTGTCGGCTGGAGAAATGGGCATTTTCTTGGACTGAAAGCTCCTCTCTGATTGCAGTCGGTAAACCAGCTGGTGGACCTGCTTGGCCTTGCTGGCCATGCTTTGTCACACCAGTATTTTGGTCAGGTTGACCAAGCTTGTAGACCAGCTAAACCATTAAACTTAAACTAAACCATACCCTCTGTTGGTCAGGAGTTGCTTGCTTAACCAGCTCGAGCTGGTCATGCTGGGATCCAATAACTCGATACTGGCGAGAGCACAGTGGTGCACACTGCCATGTGTTTGTGTGTGTTCAGCTCCACTCAGCCGAGGAGCTAACTAAGAGATTAGCATACAAACATAACATACAAAGGCACATACATTACATACTTGTTAAGTGAGTGATTTGTGGACCTGCTCCTCTCAGCGAGTGAGATAACTCTGCAATTAGCATGCTGGCTGACTAGCCTAAAATAAACAGTAAATTCACAGCAAGATGATAGATCCCATTTATTATTTATTTAATCTCATTTTTATTATTGTTTAGAGCCAGTGGGGAAGAAACAGTCGTGCTTAGACATGGCTAACATTAGCATTTCCTCTGTTTTGGGACTTCAGAGCTAGACCAGCCCTTCAGCAATCACGCTATGTATTCGTGAAGTTAGCGGAAGTTGCTTGAAGTTGCTGCAAATCCCATTGACATGAATATAAATTCACTCATGGAAATTCACCCTCAGATGCTCAGTGTGAGTATGGTTCAACAAAACTTGGCTTAAACTTATTCATGACTCCAAACCAATGAATCCGCATAGGCATTTTGCCCAAGTTTCCTTACTCAGTTTTATACTTTTTTTTAGATAACAGTATGTGATTTAACATCAGAAACCATACAAGCAAGTCCAGTTGATGTTTGAGGCAAGTGTGTGTTGATTTACAGTTGCAATTAAAATTATTCAGCCCTCAATGCAAATTAGGTCCATTTGCAAAATGTACAAACTTTCAGCTGCTTGCAATAAACCAATCGAATAGGAATAATTTAAATAAGTACTCAAGTGCTTTCTGCAAATTCTTTTGCATCCAAACCTTGGTGGACTTTGAGGTATGCCTGGGATAATTGTCCTGTTGGATGCTCCAATGATGCTTCAGCTTCACACCAGACAGCATGAGGTTTTGTCCCAGGACTTTCTAATACTCAATCAAATCCATCTAGCCTTGCCCTCTATGCAGGTTTCCACTGCCAGAGTAAGCAAATATTTCATTGCGCCACAGAACAGAATCCAGAAACTTATTTATATGATTATTAAAGACTGAAGACGAGTTTTCTTGTGATTTTGGGTCAGAAGAGATGTACGGGCAGGGAGACCTTAGCCTTGCTGTGCAAACTGAGAAAAAAAAAAACCTCTGTAACTCAGTAACCAAATCTTGCTGCAGGTCTTTTGCAGTCACTCCAGCGTCTTTAAATCTTCTGGAATCTGGTGGCAGCCGGTGGCAGCTTCTTCTTTCTGCTATGTCCATGGCATGTAGCTCCTTTAACTGAACTATGCTTTCCACTATATCTTTAGAAACACTTTTTTTGTCCTTTTCCTTGTTTGTACAAAGCAGTGATCTCTTCTCTGACTCTCTCAACTTGACTTATCCTTACAGTCAAATGACACAATCAGCACCCCCTAGCCAACCAATGTGTTCTCTTGTAAGGGATCCTTTTCAGGGGTTGATTAATTCTGAATTCTGAAAAAACGTTGCAATTGAGGTTGAATCATTTTGATTGCTTTTGAACAGCATTGAATTTTAGCTACACAGTTTGACTACCCATTGTTTAGGTGCCTTACTTAAGGGTCCAACGGTGGCAGCTTAGCAGACTTGGGTAAATCTGTGAACAGTGGCCCAGAGCACTTACCACTGAGCCACCACTGCCTGAGACAGCTGAATAATTTGGCTGCTTTGTCAAGAGAGGTGTCGTGTGAAAAAGTCCTGTTGCGTTTTCTAATATCCTCTTTCTCTGAAACGTATAGCAATACTGTTGATTTTGAATACTACTTCCTGCACACTGTTGTTTTCTGGATGTGGAGAGCCACATGTCGCTTCCTGTGTGTGTGACAGGAAGCACGAGTGCACTGTCATAAGAGACGAGCCTGGTCAGAATAACATGGCACTTTTAGAAAGGGCAGAACACACACAAACAAAATGTACAATGTCATTATGACCTGCAAAACAGGACATCATGATCGTCATGTGACAAATGATCTTTGAAAAATCATAGATTCTACACAAACTCTCCAAACATGTCATTTGAACAGTTTGTTTATTGTTAGCATATTATAATATTAGCATTATTATTATAATTATTAGAAATAGATGCAATGGGTGGAAATTGATGTGTGTTTTTAAGTGTTCTAGTGTTACTGTTTGTTTATGGATGTAACCTTTAATTCACTACTCAAACATTAGCATTCATTATTATGAAAAAAAACTTGTGGAAAAACCTGGTGTTTTTCTGACTTTACTAAGTCTCAGATAATAAAATGCATCATCGTTATTGTACATTCATGATATCCACATTTAACAAGCTGGTTCCCCAAGGGACGGTGATGAGTCTGACAGCTGTTTCAGAGGTGTGAGGTCACGCTTGAGGTTTGAGGACTTCCCCTATGTGTTCATGGCAGAAGTTGCAAGAATTACGCTTGCAGCTGATGGGACAATCCCTCTGCAGACACACCTGCATTAGCATTAGCAACATCTGAAATCTCATTATCATTATCTTACTACCTATGGTTCCCAACTGCTTCACTCCACTATTATGTATCATCTCTGAGTCCATCAGAGTCACTTTTCTCATGTTTTCCACAATTCTTAGGTAGGAACATGCAGTACGGAAAATCCTGCTCTATCAGCTTCAATTCCTTTATCAACTAAGCTGCTGTTTTCCACCAATGTTTTTCCATTATGCTTTTCTTTATCTTTTGGTATTGATTGCCTAGTGTGTCATCAGACCAAGGACACTGGAGTGATTTGACAACTGGGTAGGGGGAGGAGCACTTTACTTCTAGAGGGGTCCAGGGAATGCTCTCACAGACAGAAAAGCTTCTGAAAAACAGCATTTTCTAACTCATAAACCACTTGATATCATATGATCTCACTAATGTCACAAAATGTTGCCAGCAACCAGTCTTGGACCAGTTTTTTTTTTTTTAGATATTTTGTAAAGGTAATATAGCCCATTTAAAATTTGTTAAACATTGTTAGTTCTGTCCTTGTGAAAATTGACTAGCTCTGGACCAAAGATGGGGTTAGTATAGGGTGGCAATTCCCATTCAAGAGGGACAATGTTTGACACAAATCATTTTAATTCCAGCTAATTGGATTTTGACACATTAAAATCAGTAAGCTGAAATGTCAGTCTGATCGGAAGTCGCAATTTATTGACTGGTGGGGTGCAGTTTCTTGCTGGATCCAGTTTGTATGCCCATGCATCATACCTAACCATTCCTTGGAAAGGAAGAGCCATGCAGGTGAATCCCTGCTGTTCATATATTCTGCCTGAAGAGCATTATTTCAGCAGAAAGCCCTTTTCGAGAGTCTCCTCCCGCTAAAAACACACTCACACCCTCATGCATACTCTTGTATTGTTTACCCTGTAGCTATATGTTTCCATGAACAGTGCTACCTAGAATACGCGTCTTATCTTATCTACGGTTCCTGCTGTGGAATGCAATCTTTTTCCTACTTCCATGTCCCAGGTGGTTGCTTTCTCTGCCCGTGGCCCAGCATGAGCCACAAGGCTGCATTAACAAGAGTTTGCCAAACACCATTGACAAACAGGTGGGGCTAGCACTGTGTTGTGAGCTTCTTCTCAGCCTGGTGGTCCCTCATTAGACCCCAGGGACTCCCTCCCTCCCTCCTACATCGCAGCCCCTCTGTCCTGACAAGCGCTAGCGGCTGCGCACTGGGCCCCACCGTTTGGCCACCCTGCATGCATTCTCCACCAGCCACGTGGAGCCGGCCAGCAGCTTTACGAAGTGCGTTTGAGTCCACAGCAGTGGTTGCACAAGACAAGGCCCCATGTTATTACTGCAGTTCACTTAATTAAAACTAACTACCAGGGATGTAATCATACAATGATATCAGTTAGATTTTAGCAGTTCGATATATCGAATATATAGAGTTAATAATAGAACATAACCAACATAGTAAAAACTGTACACCTATTTTATATTGATTTAGTTAAAAATTAAACTTTACTGGATGTTTGTTTTTTTGTTTGTTGATATATCGGTAGAATTCAGTAGTGAAGATATTAGACAAAGTCATTCATAGCAGCCTGCTGTAAAATTGTTAATTGTAGACAAACTAACTGACTCAGATTATTTGCAGTGGTGATGATAGGAACCAGGGGGTGTATACATTCTTATCTGATCCAAGTTTTAAATGTACTATTGATGGCAAAATAGTGATGAATCTGAAACAAAGATATGTTTTTCATTGGGGACTGTTTTGCCTTACAACACCTGCATGTACTTGTTCACCAGGACGTATTTAAAATCTGTATGTTTCAATTGTAAAACATTGTATCAGGCATCAGGCAGCTATTCGTACCTATTTAACCCTCTCATAAGTACGGTCCCTGAAAAACGTTCAGCTTTGAAAGTGACGCAGCATTCAGCTTTAATTCTATTGACTCATCAAATCTGTCTACTATTTAGTCTTGCCACAACATACAGCGCATCCCAAAAATGCAAAAACATAATCCAAAAAATTATTCTATTCCACCCAGGAAAAGGAACTTACTCTGGGTGGACCATTACAGGTAGACAGACCTTACTTGTTAAAAGGGTTAAAGTGATAACTGTCTGTGGTGCAGCTTTTAGAGGCATTCAACTTTTCAGACGTCTAAGTCCATGCGCCACCACTGTGAGCAATTCTGAGTCAGCAAGTGTCTCTGGAATATAGCGTTTCGCACCAAACCGCTCTGAATGAGTTTGTTTACATTTTAACCATTGCATTCTGCAGACATTTACAAGAATCTGTGGAAGTTTCCTAAGGGGCTAAACCTACATGAATTAGTTAATGGATTGCAACTTGTTGACTAAGCATTTTATATAGGAAACGTCCTAGCAGGACTATAAGTTCTACACCAGATTCATAGTGTATTTTTATACCACAGAACTGTTTTCCAGTTATGCTCTTATAATGATTGACCCTTGTAAATTGAACAAAATCCGACTGATTCTGAATGAGACAGTCTTTTGTGTGCCCTGACAGCAAGAGTTAATGTGCAAAACTAACCCATGTTGGTTATACAAAGCGGGTGTGAGGCTAAGCTTTTTTTCATGTGTTTGACTTGCAGCTGTATATGTAACAAATCAAGTTCAGTTATACACTTGTCTAACTCTAAGTTTAAGAGCTTTACTTCAACAGGGCTAATTCGTGGAATTCTGTGTGGTGATCCCTGGAAAAACTGAAAGAGGTTCTCTAGGGCTGGAAGGTTTTACCAGGAAAGGCTCGCTGTGGTGGGAGGCACAGGCAACGATTCTTTAGCAGCCCTGACTGCCTGAATGCTAGCTTGTGAGCAGGGTCTTCAAGTGCTTTCTTCGTCACAGCCGGACACTAAACAGACTGCTGAAGTGTGAAGGGCCTGCAGCAGTAAGGAGACAAGCATAGTATCATTTTGCATCTGGATATTTGACAAGTCCAAGCCTGGTGGTAATAAATCCAGAGAGTTTCTCGTTGTGCACATAGCTATTGCATATATTTAAGGTTGCGTAATCCAGTCAAGGCAATGTTGTTGAACAAACGTGTTCTAACTGCATTGTGCTACAGTTTTGCTTGATGATTAAGGATCTTCTGAGAAATTCTAAGGGGTCATAGAAGTCCTAATCTTGCAGGCCCTTCATTAGAAGCCAACATGGTACCGTTAATGCTAACTGATTATATTAGTGCATGTACAGAGGGGTCAAGACGTCTGAGGTCACAATGAGGAAATCTGTACAAAAAGGTCAGACATTTCTTTGTCTGATCTCCTACGTAGAACGTTGTGTTCAGTCTCATCTGACTCATCAGAGGTTTTGCACAGACTTGAAGTGTCCATGCAGCTCCAGTGCACACTGTAATTAACGGAAAAGGGAGACACATCCTAATTCTATTTAAATTTATTGTCTAAGTCACGAAAAATCTAAATCAACCTGGATGGAGGCCAACAGAATTAGTGCATCTACACTCACCATGCATTTATTAGGCCTGTTAGGCCATGTTGTTGCCCATGTAGTTCCATTCATAGCTACAATTTACCCATCTTCTTGAAATCCAATTGCTGTGTGGGATGGAATGTGCACATTTGCTTGTTGTGCAGCAATTATTACTGCTGTTTTAGTTCTAATGGGTGGAGTTTCAGCTGTTTGTTGAATGAATCTAAAATACAGGTGAGTTTACTCACTGCTTTAAAGTGGATTAAATGCATCTCAGACCAGGGAGATATGATTTTTATCTGGTTTACTCAAGATGTGTGAAGTGACCAGGTGTAAATGGGGTAACAAAGCAAAGGTCATCTCTAACTGGTTTCATAAACATCACAATGGGTTTAGTGGTCTTTAGTGACCTTGACAGCAACTGGATATGAATCCAGAAGAACACAGCACGAAAGAGCTCGTGAAAAATCTGCATCTGGAATTGCGGGATGCAGTCATGTCAGCATGCACCAGAGAGGTTTCCAAAATCTTGTGGAAGAAATGCTGTTGTAAGAGCAATAGGAGGCCTTAACCATTTTTAGTATAATGTCTAATAAAGTGTTAAGTTGTGGTGGGAAGATGATAATCTGACCACAAAAATCAGATATCCATCTGACTAACTTCTACATTCTGATCTGAAGTCAGCCCTGGCACCTTGCTCCTCATTGTTTCAGCGAATATGAGCTCCCGGAGCAATTGATCCTGGACCAGCTGTCTGGGCCCTTGTAACAGAGCTCTCTCGGAGTACAGGGACCTGCAGCTGTCACTGCACCGCCCAGCAGGAGGTCTGAGTAATTAGGCCAGTCGGGATAATCTCCCGATGCTACTAACTCCAGTCTCCCTGCTGGGGAAATCTTCAGAGCAGGGTTATAAGAGGGCACTATCATGACTTGCACTCAGCTGCTGATGTCGGGCTACACTGAACTGTTCAGGTTGGGATTTTTGCAGCGGTCAACAAGACAAGAAATGCCAAGTCAAATATAAAGTGATTTACAGTGTCTGCAAAAGTCTACACAAGCTCATGTATGTGCATTTGGACCTGGTGGCACCTTGCTGTCAAGATGGCCTATTTTGAAACTGTATGTGATGAGAGCATCAAATTTCTATATGGCCTGAATTTCTATATAGCCTACAGTGAAATAGTCATATTTGCAAATTGCATATGAACAAAATCTGAATTGCACCAAAATAATGAAGCAAATGTTATTAACTGTAGTAGAAAGTGAGGTTGCATTTTACATTGAATTGATTCTTAAGCATTATAATCAAATTTAGATGAATAACGAATGGTAAAAGAATGGTTAAAGCTCTGAGATCGTCATCAGTGAGTGCTCAAGGTTACCCGTCTACCCAGAGTGTCAGACGTGTGTGGCGGGGTGCAGAGGCCTGGCTGCAGTTAGAAAGTCCCTGCTAAGTGCCTTTGTCTGCTGGCTGTAAACAAGGCCAGGACAGCATTGGCCCAGTTACGCCCAGGCAGCCAGCAGACACACCAAATCCCTAGTTCAATCAGTTCAATTAGCCTGAGCGCAGAGCCCTCCCTCTACTCTGCAGTACACATAAACACACTTGCACACATGCAAACACAACAGACTGGGACATTTAATAACCACAAGCCTCTGTAAATATACAAATAGTTATCATTGCTGTGGTCTCATACGTTTCATAGAGTTCGTGCATTCATGGCAACAAAGAGGATATCATTGTCATCCGCACATACTTTCCTTCTGTACTGGAGCATGGAAGTTCAACCCTGCGTACAGCAGAACAGAACAACACGTACATTTAATTAGCCTACATTACATTTCTTCAGATGTTTTATGTGACAGAAGACAAGAATGTACCCTGCCTTCTGCATTCAGGCACACACGGATACACACACACACGCTGTGCAGTCCTTTTAATTGCTTTTCCAGAACACGCAGGTAGCTTCGTCTTCAACTTATCAACCCACCAAGCACCACCTCCTTAGAGACAAAGACACATGCACACACATCGTGCACACTCTGGCTCTTTCCCGCGCTGACGCCTCCTTCTCTCGCTCTTTCTCTCTCTCTCTCTCTCTCTCTCTCTCTCTCTCGCTCTCTCTCACCCTCCCAAACACAGGCACACACTGTAGCTGGAGGCAAGGGACTGAATGAGATGTTCTCTCTGGAACACTGTGGTGAACTCAAGGAACTGTGAGTCCTAGTGAAGCACAGTGCCAAGCTTTGGCAGCCAACCGAAGAAACCATGGTTCAGGGCAAGGTTTTGAGAAGCTCTAACCTTTCTCGGCTAACTGCAAGCACTCAGACAGATAAAGACTAATGCTGTGCTGCATTAGTCTTTATCCAGCATGCAAGTCATTGCTGGATATGCATGCTATTGTCTTTACATAAACGGAAATGCAGAGTAAAAAAGGTAAAGGTGCACGTATTTGTCACTGTACACTGTACAGCGAAATGTGTCCTCCGCATTTAACCCATCTGGTAGTGAACACACACTCACACGCACACATGTGTTAGGGGCAGTGAGTACACACACACACACCCAGAGCGGTGGGCAGCCAACTCCAGCGCCCGGGGAGCAGAGAGGGTAAAGGGCCTTGCTCAAGGGCCCAACAGTGGCAGCTTGCCGAGCCCGGGAATCGAACCCACAACCCTGTTATCGATATCCCGGCGCTCTAACCGCTCTACATTGAGTGATGCTACAGAGCAATGGCATTGCAGAGGAATGCTAGCTAACAAAATGAACTGAATTGCTACAGAATGCTTTTGGTTATATGTGGATAAATCAGCTTTCAGTTCAATAACTGACAAATACTGCAGGCAGAAATGCCAACTAAAGCTAATGCATGCAGAAGAAGGCTAACACAAACCCAAAAAATACAACTAGAAGGCGAACACTGTGAAATTAAAGTACTGAACATACAGCTTTAACATTAACCTTTATTCAAATGAAAAAGGCCTGTAGAAAAGGTTGTGCTTAAACAGAGTAAGCAAAAACATAAGTTAGCCAAAGCATAAGCGCTGAACTGACGTCATCTCTGGATATGCTATCATTAAAATGGCGGGTAAAGCGGGCACGAAGCTTATAAACAGAGTAAAGCTAAGCAAAACATTAGCCCCGAAATAATGCTAATGGACGTTTTTGTGGATAAATATGAGTAAAATACTTTGCAATTGCAAACTAAGGCTTACAAAGACAGAAGACAGCTAATACCCAGCCCTCAGACAAAGGAAGGCTAACACTGTGTAAGCCAAAGCATGAGCACTGAATATAATGCTAGAGCTACTGGAGCTAATCTCTGGACACTTAGCCATTATTAAAATGACTAAGACTTCATTGCAGCTTTTTTTTATGCAGTATTATTAATTTTTAAAAACTAAAACATGTAGAAATTAGTTCTTAATAATTTTGTAATCATTGCTAAGAATGACACCAGGTGTGCGAAGATGTGCATAGCTACCTTGTAAACAGTGTGCTAGTATCCATGTGTGTTTATGTTTGTGTACAGTATGTGTGTGTGTGTTTGTGTGTGTGTTAAAAGTAAGGGCTTTCCTGTTAGGCACCCAGGCAGCACACTCACCTGCACAACCTGTTACTGCTGGAGAAGTAAACAAAACAGTGCATGGCGTATCAGGTACCTGTCCTATGCAGCACTCTCACACATATATATCATGTTCCCCCTCTCTCCCTTAGGGCTCCTGTCTGGAATTCCCTGTTCTGTGACCTGTGTGTACCGACACAGCTGTTTTTAGATGATGACTCCTGAATGGCACAACTATGCCTTTGACTCACTCCTCTCAGACTTCGTCACTGCAGTCCAGATGTGACTTCCGCTATCACTAAAGTGACTTTTACTTGTGCACTTATGACCTATAGGAGGACACGTGTAATGGGCCTTGACCCATATTTAAATATAAGCGTTGTCAACTTCAGGGGAGAACAAAAAGTTCTCTCCTTTCTTCCAGGTAGAAAATAATATTTTTCTTAAACATCATGAGCCAGATGTATAAAGCACAGTGCATTTGCCAGGTGCACTACTGTTTGTTTTTTTGATTTTTTTTTTACATTTTTTTTACATTGTAATTGTTTTTTTGTTTTTTTTACATTATTTACATTTTTACCTTGTCTTTTACTAAGGTTACATGACAAAATACCACAAAAATAAAAAAAATGTTCTGCTAAAAAATATTATGAATGTGATGTAACTCCGTTACCACTAAGCTTTTAGATCTGGCGCCATATTTTGTTTGTGTCACTAGAGGTTAATATCTCTGACCTTATCTTTGATTTAATTACAATTCATTATGAAATTATTTAATGTGCCATGCATATTCTGTTCCATGTACTACTGACCTATAGTGACCAAAGTGGTTCTGCTTGTCTGGTTACCCTGGACTTTGATTTCCTGCCTTTGATAAGTAGCTGTTCTCTAAGGAACAACCCTGAACCTTGTGTAATGCATCCATGCTCCTATGTTGTGGTGTTGTGGTTCACCCGGGGTAACTATCTCGCCCTGAAAATGCACCCTGATGGATTAGGCTTAGCTGCATGTTGCTATGCAACAGGACACCAGCATTGTTACTACCTGCTCATGACACAGGGTATCCGTTGCTTGGTGTTCCACGATAGCCTTATTTTGATTGCATGTGTGATTGTTTGGGTCAGAGTGGTGCCTATGGGAACGGGTCGGGGCCTTTTTTTCAGGGGGTATGATTTAAAATTTGTGTATTCACATCTTTCACCTTTGGCCTTCACCCTGTTGTCTGCAACCATACTGCTAGTTTGCAGGAAATATTCACTTCCATTTGTTCGAAACCAGCTGTGTTCCCAATTCAGAATCACTAATTTACATGGATTTACCCGATAGAATTTTGCTAGAATAGAAACATGGGAACCAGGACTGCCAACTCTAATGCACAGGTCTTGAGACAAATCTCACACTGTCTCCCTACACTTGCCATTTCTCACACGTTTTTAACAACCCCCCAGCCATCCAACTGCATGATAGGTAGATGCTACCACTACCCCCACAAGCCCAGCCAGCCAACTGCATCATAGACGCTACCACTACTCCCCCTTCTTTAAGCCAACCAGGGCTGGTCCAACCTGAATCTCACTCTAAAGGCCTGAACCGAGTTTGAAAAGGCATATATGGGCCATGCAATATATGACCTAATATATTCTTCCAGCTGAGAAGTGGACAGGATATCAATCTTTTCGTAACAGATTATAATGGGAACAAACACAAGATTGTATGCCTGAGCCAGTCAGAATTGAGGATGCTCAGAATTATGCAAGAGGCATGTGACAGTCTGGCCTCTCCAGCGTCACATGAGCTTATTGGATGCCAGCCCACGCTGCTAAATGAGGAGCAATTATTTTGTGTGTGTGTCCACTAAATGCTCGGCTATAAACAGCAGCCCTTCACCATATTTGTCTTGGCTCAAAAATAGCTCAGAGAAGGCTGCAAACAGTGCCTTTCCAACCAGGCTGATTGAGGAACAAAGACACTTGATTGTGGCCTTTTGATTTGCGGCCTGACACAGGGGGCAGCCCACACTGCCCTTTGGAGATGATTAAGAAGAGCGTAGGCCTGGTCCCATGAACATGACAGGGCCTTACTCACCCTCTTCCTAACGTAACATGGGCTGTTTGGGTACTTTGGAGGAAAATTTAAAAACAAGCAGAAGAATAGACTCTTGGTAAATCTTGAACGCTGACCTTCTCCCATGTCGTGGCTCTCTGTTAAAGTGGTGCTCTCATCACATTAATAATGAATGGAACTCTGCCTTGTGACTGCAGTAAACAACTTCGAGAAGGAGAGCTGAACCTGTTTTTTCATCTTCTTAAGACCATTGCAGGCCAGATGCTGATCAAAACATGAAGCCTTCTGATGGGAAACTTCATCATGTTTTCCGAATTTGAAGATCATTAAATCAAAGGGTGGTTTGACAGGAACTAGAGGTCACAATGCAAATATAGCATTTTATTAACTATCATAAACAACTAGCAAACTAGAATTATGTGTAATGCTGATAATGGTAAAAAGGGGATAAATCAGACATAAATACATTTATTGTAAAAATGTGTCTTATAACACCCTGCATGTATCGCTCTGCCATTAACATTTCGTTGCGGTCCTGAAAAAATGTTGTATCTCTATTTGTGTCATTTTTCACTTTTTTCCAGTTTTTGCAGGACAGCAACAATATTATAAAAAATGTTACAGAGTTGAATTTCACATTTATTCAGATGACATAAGCGCAAAGGTACTGTCCAATATGAACCTTCCTTAGCTCTTCTCCTATTGTCTATGCTCTGGGCTGGGACAAATCTTAAAAATCATATAGACTTGTCATCTTTGGATTTCTGTAAATGTATAAAAATGCAAATGAAAATATGAATCTATTTAAATACTGGAAGCATTAATTCCATGTTAAGTAATTTGATAAGAGTTGATAAGAGCTGTTCAGCATTGTTTTGGCAATCTCCATAGTAATTCCATCAGTGTTGTCCACTCTTCATGCTGTTGTCACGTGACTCCAGGTTGCTATGGAATCAGAGCAGATCAACAGTGGCTGTGGTGAGACAGGGCCTCCCTGTGCTGGGGAAAAAGCATTGTAAAATGGCCTGAACTGACTCAGGCTCCCCACCTCCATGGAATTTAGGGTCTTACTCACCTCAGGGTAAAAATATTTCCAGCGCCACCCGGAATATCCCTGTGCCAGCAATCTCAAGGCACCCCATGGTTGAGTAATGAGTGCTGTAGCTAGCAAATACTGTGGCTGGTAAAGATCTCAGCTAAAATGTGGTATACAAGCAGTGCTGCCAAACGTCCCCAGTCCCAGAGGCATGACAGCGGTGATGCCTGATAGGACCCAAACACTGCTGTTACCTGGTACTCATCTCCATAACACAAATCTCTTATCATCCGATGATTAAATGAAATGTTTTAATCTGAAAGTTCAGAAAATATATACACTATATGGACAAAAGTATTGGGACACCTGTTCATTCACTGTATTAAAAATAAGTATATACTGCTTTTGGTGGAGTAACTGTCTCTACTGTCTAGGGAAGCCTTTCTAATAGATTTGGAGGAGCATTGCTGTGAGGATTTGATTGCATTCAGCAACAGGAGCAGGATGTTGGATGATCACCACCCCACCTCATCTGACCTCACCTCAATCCATCTCAAAAGTATTGAATGGAGCACCATCATTCCAGAGAACACAGTTCCAGTGCTCCACAGCTCAGTGCTAGGGGGCTTTATACCCCCGTAGTTAATCTATTCACATTTGTCCTGTATGTTCAGTAACAGTACTGAATCAAGTGTGTGATAATTTAGGCATGCAGTGTGTGGGATGCTAATTAGTGGGATTAGCCGTGACCTTAAAAACCGAAAGGTCTCTGATTGGTCCAAGAGCTGAACTAACATCAAGATATGTCTCAAGATTATATATATGCACAATGATAGTCAGTACACCTAAAAACTGACCAATCAATTGCTAGTAATAATTAGTCCTGACTAATTTCATTTAATGCAGTGCCATTGTTTTATGTTAAATAAATGCTCACAGGTTTTGATAATATTGTTTCTACATCCATTCCAATTTATCAGATCACAATAAACTATATGTGATCATATTCATGCCAGATTATATTCCAGACACATTTCCAACCTATGCTTACTTTTTTAGCCTGCAAATAAAGCTAAAATCAAAGCTAATTGGTGTTGCAACATCTCGCTTAATTTTTAATTGCTGACTGTCAGTGTGTGTGAAGAACATGTGTAAATGTTCCATCCTGCATCAGCCCATAAGTATTTGATGCCAACATGCTCTGCAGAATTCCAGCTGCAAGCATCTTGTTTTGACTCTTCAGTTCCAGTAATTTCCTTTCACTTCTCCGTGATGTCTGTATTTCCACAAAGGCAGACACAAGAGGGACTGCAGTCTCCCAACCATTAACTGCCGACCGCCCTAATAAGGTAATGCACTGATATTTCCTTGGAAAGAATCTATCTGCACTGTCTTTCCATACAAGAATGAGCTGTTCTGTTCTTCTGTGTGTGTGTGTGTGTGTGTGTGTGTGTGTGTGTGAGAGAGAGAGAGAGTATTTGTGTGTTTATTTAACTACTGGAAAGAGGTGTCTCTTCATGTGTGGCTGTTCAGCTTCTGGGAAAAAAACTTGGACTGCATGGCCTCTTTTACAGGAAACTCGCAGTCGGCACGAGAAGCGAAGGGAGAGGTGACTACCACGGAAACTGAAACTATTCCCAGATTGTCCGGAATGCAAGGAATCTGTCCAGTTCTGAAGATATATGCCACTAACATGGCAATGGCAAGAACTGTCCCCATTGTAATCTTTCCACTCATTCCCAAAAATGTTATTTGACCAAACATTTTATTCTGCCCTGTAGATTTTGAATGCCTGGAGAAACACACACAGTGTTTTCTGAGAACGACACACCTACATGAGGCAGCCAGTTCATGCTGACATATTTGGTTGTTTATCTATTTACGGAGCGCATTGTCTCGGCACAGGGTGTAGCAGTCCCAGCCTTGAGGTGGAGCCAGGAGGCAGCGCTCATACTGTAGAGTACAGTATGTCTTGTGATGAAAGCCAGGAAAGCAAGGGCTAAAAATACCACGGGTTACCAAATGGGATAAGTGCAGCAGCAGAGAGGTGAAGAGCACATCATTTGTGTGAATGCTAGTTCCCACCTTTGTCAGCTCAGATACAAAAGCTGCACGAAACGGACAAAGTACTACTTGTGCGATTATACTGACACGTATTATGACTGCCACACAGCCTGAGGGTATATTTGGAATGCATTAGTCAACCAGTGAAGACTGGCATGCATTATTTTCATTCATCTGGAACTGAGATTGGCCAAGGTGCTTACAGCACATTAGAGGCCTCATTTACCTATTATAGCCTTCGCTATTTCGGGATCGCCACTGCCATATAAATTACCATTAAAAGATGATGTGTTCATCATCCAATATTATGTACTGCCTGACAGGAAATATATGATAAAATATATTAAAAAAACAGCCAATAACAGCAGACCTAAGGCTTAGTAATACCAAGTACGATTTTATCAAGTCTGATGTGTCTTTCGCCATCTGGGCTAGATCCATAGCACTCTTACATTTTCTGTTTGCTTTATTTATATATATATGAAAAATAACCAGCCACTTCATTTTGGCATGACCATAGTAGCAGATTTCTCGCACACAGCAACCACACATCCCTTTGGTCATCACTTACATGACACTGAATGCATTGTGTTCATCAATCTTCACACATACCTAAAGGCTGTGATTCTTTGGTACATATATACAAACCATAACATCTCTATTGCATCGATGAAAAATATCGGATCAGGGCATCCCGTATTGGTGTGCCCATCCAAACTATAACTGCCACGTCTGGACCAGCTTCAGCCTTCCATAGACTAAACTGTCTAACCATTACTGTTTCTGACTTTTCCTGGCCTATAACGTCATTTCTGATTGACATCATAATACAGAAGACACTGTTGACTTCTAACGTCCCCGAAAACACAGAGGCCTGCTATGTGCAAGCTCTGACCAGTGCTAATTTACCATGATACAGTCAAACACCCTCACACAGTGACCCTGGTCATGCTGTCCCATGACCCAACATGATAAACACATCTGAGTGTGGGTTATTTTGATCTGTTCTCGTACAGACTTTCTAGGTAAGCGCCTGATAGAGGCTGGAGTGGAGCCAGCGAATGGAAGGAAACTGGACTCATGCACAAACATGAAAACAGAGCAGTGTCTCTCATCTCATGACTGTCTGTCTCTCTTTTTTGTTGACTTCCTGCACAGCCAGCCCCTCCCCTCCGCTGCCTGGCCAGCTGTGATGTGTTGACGTCAACCCCCTCCTCTACACGCACACATAAACACACAAGCCCCTCCACCCCCTGCTTATCATGATGCCTAATGTAAAAGTGATTAGTCATTTATTGTTCCTCTCCGGCGTTCTCCAGAGGGAAAACATCATAACATGTTATGTCGGCATGTTGTTATCCCGGCAGTGTTTTTGCTCGTGCACCCTTTGTTTTTCTGAGCATGGCTGCTCCAAGCACTACCTTTGCACAGCAAAGACTCAAAGACTGTTTTCCTCCTTGCTGGCTTGAGCTATTGATTAATGGTCTTGTTGCCAGGCCTAGCTATGTTATTCAAGGAGATGGGTGTTGCAATGAAGAGCGCGCACTGTCCTGCACACCCACCCACCCACCAACCCCACCCTGCACAGCACAGCATGGCCAAGCCCTGCTAAAAACATGCCTAGCCACTTGCAGGCAGGCAGGATTCTAATGCCAGGGATCAGATGAGGATTTTCGAACTCATTCCTATGCTTCTTTTTTTTTCCACAGTCCTCACACAAACTCACTTTTGCAGGCTTCACACCTTGCAGTTGAGCATGCTTATTTGTAAGGCTCGAGGGGTAATCACATATACAGTGTTAAAAGACTGGTTTTTCCCCAGAAAAGAAAGTCATCTGGGAGGTACCATGGAAGACAAAATGTGCGTGCTAGCGGCTTGACTTGACGGCAGGCACAAACATGCAGTTCCCTGTGTTTTTCCCCCAGACACAATCATCAGAAATGAAGTAAACAAAGAAGAGTATGCTGAAGCATATCTAAAAATAGTCAGGGAAAGAAAAATAACAGCAGTTTCCAGACCCGTGCTTCATTTCGGTCTCCCTCCCTCCCACTCTGAGACTTGCTTTGGAAAATCCAGGCCTACCTTCTTGTCTCTTGTCTCTGCACACATGCCAAAACACTGCTGTTGTCACAGTTGCTCAATGCGTTTTCAGGCTAATGCAACCATTCCCTTGCTCTGGCTTCTGATTTTGGTGCAAGGAATGTTGAGGCCTGTTTCTTCTGAACTTCACTGGAAGCATTCTGCAGATATTCTGCTGACGCATTACCCTGACATTGCTTAATTATGCTGTCTGTTTAATGCGGCCCATTGCCAGAGTGGTAGAACCGCTTCATCTATGCAGACATCGTAATTGTTGAAGAGCATTGAGAACATCCTGTGCTACGGGATGAATGATTTGTTGCAACTTGTGAGAGCATATGCTACCGAGGTTAGAATGGATCTTTTTGGGATTTGTGCTCAGGTACAATGTGTCACTTTTAAACAGCTCAGCCAGGTTCCCAGTGTTCTACTTGTCTTGGAGTAACAAATAGGAGCTTTAGATTCAAGAACCTTTAACATATGAACATGGAGTGCAGCCTGAAACAGTGTGTAACAGGACTGTGCTGTCCTTGGAAATATGCATGATCTTCTTCCTCTTTCATACGCACACACACACACACACACACACACACACACAGTCTTCCATAAACACACAGGACATATTGTGCAACAGAAAGGCATCTGTGCATGGATTGGAGCGGGAAAAGGACCCTCCCGGCTCCGTTGTTTTGGCACATACCTGCCCATGTGATTGGCTGCCTGATTGTAACCTCACACTGAAGCAGTGTACAGAGTTGAGGGCATGAGTGAGACAGAATGTTCTGGGATACTCTGAACTTTATTTACAAGCTCTAGAGGTGTAGGGGGGAGACGTGGGTGGGGCTTTTCATTCTGCAGGAAGAAAAGAAACGGAAAGTGTTGTAAAAACACACTTGTGTGATTTTGTAAGAGAATCACTGCCCTTTACACTTTGAAGCATATTTCAGCTGATTAAATCCTAATCAGTATACTGCAGGAGTGTGCATGCAGCCTGCAGCACAAAGTCATGCAATATGAAGCATTGGTCCATACACTGTGCAGAATTAGCCCATGCATTCTTTAGCATTAGCCTGTGCATTTAATAGCATTATTCTATACTCTAAGCAACATTAGCTTGTGCATTTTGTAGCATTATCCCATGCATGCATGCTGTAGGACTAGCCTATGCATGTATTAGCATTAGTTTGTGCATTCTGTAGAAATTAGTTTATGCATTTTGCAGCATCAGTGTTCAATAAGTGTTCTGCACCATTAACCAATGCAGCTGTAGCTTTACCCTCTGCATCTGTTGCATTAAACAATGTAGCATTAGATCATGCATTCTGTTGCATTAGCCAATGCAAGCTGTAGCATTAGTCAATGCAAGTTGTAGCACTAGCCAGTGCATGTTGTAGCATTAGCCTATGCATTCTGCATCATTAGCCTGCGCATCTGCAGCAGTAGCCTGAGTATCTGTGTAATTAGCAAAAACGTTCTGTAGTTAACCTGTGCATCTGTAACATTTTGTAAAATTAGCTTGCACATTTTTTAGCATTAGCCAACTCATTCTGCAACCCATTCTTTCTGGAGCATTAGCTTGTGCATTTTGCAGCATTAGCCCATGTATTGCATTAGCCTGTTCATTATATAGCATTAGCCTCTGCATTAAATAGCATTAGCCTGTACATTTTGCAGCATTAACCTGTGCATCTGTAGCATTATTCTGTGCATTCTAGATTATTAGCCAATGCATTCTGTAGTATTAGTCGGTGCATCTGAAGCATTAGACCATGCATTCTGCAGCATTAGCCTGTGCATGTGTAGCATTATCCTATTCATTCTGGATTATTAGCTAGTTCATTCTGTAACTTTAGCCGGTGCATCCAAAGCATTAGACCATGCATTCTGTAGCAGTAGCCTGAGTATCTGTGTAATTAGCAAAAACGTTCTGCAGCATTAACCTGTGCATCTGTTGAATTAAGCCATGCACTGTGTTGCATTAGCCTGTGCATCCGAAGCATTAGACCATGCATTCTGTAGCATTAGCCTGCAAATTTTGTACCATTAGTCAGCATTAGCCTGTGCATCTGTAGCATAATCCTGTTTTCTGGTGTATTGGCCTGTACATTATTCTGTAGCATTAGCTTGTGCATATGTAGCATTAGCAAATGCATTCTGATGCATCACCTTTTTGTAGCATTGGCCGATGTATTCTGTTGTATTTTGTAGTGTAGACTGCACAATCTATAACATTAGCAAATGCTTTCTGCAGCATTAGTTTATGTGTTCTGTAGAATTTACTTGTGCAACTTACACCGTTTGTCTGTCTATTCTACAGAATTAGCTCAGGCATTTTGCTGTATTTGCCCCTGCATTTTACAGTGTTAGCCCATACATTATTTTATTTTGTACAGTGTATTCAGCAGCATCAGTAGAATAGGCTTTAATGAAGCACCCAGCTGCAGACAAAGCGACTTCAGAGCAAAGTCTAATCAACACCAGGTGATTTGGACAGTTATTGCAAGACGGTGCGCATCACTTTCTAAGAAACTGAACATGGATTGAGCAAGCTGTTCTTTTCCCATGGCCTCTGCACATACCGACCTTTTACACAGGCTCGTGGGGCCCTCTGAGCCTGGAGCATTCCTGCCAAATAGGAAGCCAGTTATCTACATATACCGCAATTATAGAAAAGTGCACAATGTGCCACGGTGCACATTTAGGGATAAAATCTTGTGTCTTTAATTCTAATCATTTCAGATGTGGAACCAGATGTATCAGCACAGTTTTACTTCCAATAAATGCATGTGTCTTCAGATACATCCCAAGCTCACCTCCGTGGTCATTTGTTTTGGTGTCCTCTGCCTGAACATGTATGCTGTGTTTGTTTTGCATAAGCTGCAGACCAAGAGTGTGGTTAGCTGGACTTTAGACTGCGGCACTGTATTATTACTGTATCTCTCACTCTTCATAATGGCTGCAGTCACCCAGTTCAATCCACAGTCACGCGCCACTATTATTCATTTGTCCTTGAATCTCTCAAGGCCATTTTAAAGTATTTCGAGTCATAGGTCATAAAAAACGGTATTGCAAGGTATTAAAATTAAATGTTGCACTCATTAAAATAAAGTTTTTAATGGTTATTGGCTTGAAGGTATACTTCTAGGAAAAAGATTACAATTTAATTGCTTTAAAATGTTCATTTTAGAAATCCTTAAACCATTTTAGTTTCAGAACCGACTGAAAATGTCTTTCAGGGAGCAGAATATTTGTCAGGGTCTAGTCTTTATACAATAAAAATAGGGTTGTGGAAGTAAATGCATACATACATGCATAAATAAATGGACCGATCTGATGGCAAAGATTCAACTGCTTTCATTTTTCAAACCATAACCAATTATTTTATTATAATAAGATTGTTTATAATTAGATATCATATTTCTGATGTCCAATGAAAAACATAATTTTTGTGTGATTTGTTGTTGTTGTTTGCTTATTGTTTTAGCCGGATAAATGGACCAATAGAAATGTTCTAAATCACTTGGATTAAACACTTATTTTTTTATTTCTATTCAGAGTTAATGAGATTTTTTCCTTCTCCAGTAAACTTGCCATTTTGAAGATCTATGTTTTTCATTGGATAGCAACAATAATCGAAATGAATCATATCATGATGAAATCTGAGATTACATGCTGCATTTTATCTTTAACTAATCAACTGTAATCAAATCGATTCACTGTGAGCTCAGAAATGTACACCCCTACACTGAATAACTGTATGTGTAATCTGTGGGAGGTCACGGAGATCACGCTGCATATCGTCATGGGTAAGACTGGCAAAGGGAGATGAAGTGGCATACTTGATCCTAATAAAAGCTGGTGTTAGATTGCCTGTTCACAGCTCTTGAGGCCAAAGGTTGGGCCATGTGGGAGAACAGCATGGCTGGGAACGTGAGAGCTGATCATGAAGTAAATGAATTTGCGATTGGTTGTATAACAGAACACACTCACACAAGAGAACCAAGCGGGTTGTTTGAAAATATGCTAGTGTGAACTTTTCTAGTATTTAGGATTCTATGTGGCGGGACGTCTATATAGTTGAACAGTTAGGACACCCCTGTTCAAATGTCATGTTTGCTTGGTTTTCTAAATGACAGTAAGTTGGTCCTGTTCCTGGTGATTTACCACCCTGCACCCAGTTTAGCCTGATCCATGGTGTAAGACACCTGATCTTGGTCATGAAGGAAGTCTTTCAGGGGCCTCTGAATATTAGATCCAGGTGTGTGGCACCCGAACTTTCCATGGTAGATCTCCAGAAACAAGATTGAGATGTTTGGTGTGTTCTCCCAGTGTCTGTGTGAGTTGGCTGTGCTGAATTGCAGTCTAGGTGTGACTGAACAAGTGTGTGAGTGTGGTACCCTGCAATGGCCTGGTGCCCTGTTCAGGGGGTATTCTTAGCTTGCATACAATGATCCCAGGTAGGCTTCGGGCCCACCACATCACATGAATGTGACCAGAAAGAAGCAGATGAGCGGATAATTGAATTAATTAATTTTCCTGCTTATTGTAGAGCAGAATTTATATTTATTTACTGAACTCAACATGTATAAAAACCATAACCTCACTTAGAAAATAAACAAACATGTGGACTAAACTTCAATTCCTCACTCTCATAAGTACATCGGTTACATAGTAGTTACCAAACAATATACAATACTTCTGCAATATAAAAGATTACAAGATACAAAGAATATACATAAATATACAAATAACAGGTAAATTAATTCCCCAAACTGTGCCTGTTTAAATTGCTTGGCAATTTACACACACACACACACACACACACTGCATAATAGAGAGGTGTTGAGTCCTGGCTTTGAATCAATAGAGCAAGGGGGCAAAGTGACATTGTGAACAAGCCCTTGGGTGCTGGTCTTAGCTTCCACTAAAGCACCTGCCAAATGTTTTACTGACATGATCACGGGGTCAGTGTGGCTGAATGCAGGAACCAGGTTAGTACACACTAGCCCATGAACAATTTCCAGTCAGTGACCACTGAACAAAATGTGTCGGGTGAGCTCACACTCCAAAACGGATAAAGCAGAATGCATGCTGCAGCATTCCTGTGATGCACTGTCACTGCATTTCAGGCATCGCTCCTGGATTGCTGATCTATGACTAGCCCCTCTGGGCCCAAGGCCTAAAGCTCACCACATTGGAGAAGACAAGACTTCAATCACCATGGAATAGCCACTTTACCTTGAAAGGCTCTTTGGTCTCCCTTACAGTCAGAGTGACTGTAAAATACCATTGCAATGATGAGGAACTTGCTTCTGCACTGCTACATGTATCAAAGCAGTAGCCTTCATTAAATATACAATGAAGTGACTGTTATTGTTGCATTATAGGCTTGTCATTAAACAGTTTGCATTAAACACTCGCTGCAGAATATACTAGCATTGAAAACTATGTACAACAGATAATAACCATAAATACAGTAGAAAAGAACAAGAATTTCTCACTTGGAAAAAAGTAGCTGATATCTTGTAGTTGTAGGTAGTTTGGAGAACAAAGCTTGGGTTCAGATCTGGGTCTCCTGGACCACCCTGGACCACAGCTCATGGATTTGTTCAGTTCCATTAACAGATCACCTGATTTAACATCATTAAGCACTGATTTACCAAACCAGGATATTTATTTTAATATTAGTGTTTTACTGAGCAAATAATCACTTACTTACCACACGACATACCACACGATTAAAAAATGTTGTTTTCAAATTAATTAATAATTATGAATTCATTATTTATTCGAAATTAATTATTAGACAAAGGCTACAAGCTTAAGATAACGATACTCTAAATAAAACCCTGCAACATCGTGCTGGGGGTGGGGTGGGGGGCTATTAGGTGGGACTGGATTGCAGCAGCATGGGAACGGTGCAGGCTGCTGTCCTGATGGCGATGCCAGACGCGTCCATCCGTCCATCTGCCGCTGTGCTGTGGAACGACGCACCCACAGCTGCGAGAGCGGTGGATGTGGCTGTAAGACTGGGTTCACACAGTCACCGCGGATCCAGACTCTTACATATCGTTTGGAAATGTATTATTTATTTATTTTCATTTATTTTATTTACAAATATAATCAACCAAAAACTCGGTTTTTGTTTGTTTTGAACGGATAAATAAAATAAAAAAAATATTACGTTTTTTTTCACTGCAAATATTCGACGTCACATGACGCGACACGTCAAGACGGCGTGCCCACGCCTTTACCGTTACCACAGTAACCACCGTATCTGTAGCAGAGCTCTCTGCCTGAACACACAGATTCAGACCTTTTTAAATAGCATTTCACATTAAGATTTAAGGCGTTTTACATGTTTAAAAAACAAAACCTGTGCAGCCTGAACATGGTCTAAAAATAAGAACGAGTGATTTACGACTGGAGTTGCTCCGTATCCAGTAGCACTGCGCTGTTATGTGCCTTTCAAGTCATGAGAGCTGACTTTTGTTTTAAGCGAGCTTGTCCTGCAGGGCTGATCTGCCGTTAGGTGGGGGTGAATGGCTCGTTTGCTATGTCTGTCACGCTGTTACCGTGTCCCACTTTGGCAGTGTGATCAGTATTCAGCCGACCAGCCATGTCGTGATGCCTCACGCGAGTCGTGACTGTCAGTAGTCTCACTTCCTGTCATGACCAGCAGCATGGAGGTAACCTGACCCCGCGAGCAGTGTGCATGATGGACACGTTGCCGCTGCTTGTGGATGCCTGATGACTTGAATGATGCATGCAAAGTCAAGCTGTGCTGTATGATTTGCAAAATAAGAGAAAATGGGTCTGTTAAATGCACCAGATATAGGCTAACTTCTTCAGTCTTAAACTTGAGAGATTAAGAGTATGAACTGTGCCGGGCTGCCGGGTTCATAAGAAGGTTATGCAGGCTAGCAGTCACAGTGTGTGCCTGCATTACCTGATGCCAATAGCTGTAGCTAGTTATAGACTGTCCTGTTCTAGCATAGCAGAAGTCACAGTTTTCTAATTTGGTCGAGCATGACCCTCACAGTAGCTTAATCCAAGTTAGAGATGCCTTAATACTCGTGCTCTGTTATGCAAGGTCTTTGAGAGATGTGTCCTGGCATATCATGTTCTGAACCCTGGGCTGTGGCCAGCACTTTTCCCCCAGTGCTCTAAACCTTTTATTTTTCTTTCAGTACATTGTATGCCCTGAAAGCACTCCCTTGCTGATCTATCTGTGCACGTTTATGAGTTCACTCGGTACTAGTATACAGCTGCTGCTGATGGAGTCATGCAGCAGATGTAGGTGCAAATAAACTAAAAAGTGCATGCAGTTCTTCATATATAATGACCTATTATTATACACTATTATTAATGAGTGTACTGTCCACCGAAGCCCCCTTTGAGTGGTCTCTAACTTTTTTATGTCTTCCTCCCATTGTGTTGGGGGTGGCAGGGATTCTGAGAAAAGAGCGAATCCCTGCTTCCTCCAGGATTAAACAAAAAGGCAATGAGATGGAGAGGTGGCCACCTTCGAAGCAGAACAACCTTGGCCAGGCAACCCCCCACTTTTCATAGCTCTATTCTTCCCTCCCTCTCTCCTGGCGCTGTCCACTTCATTGTCATGCTGGTCAATGCTGGGCTCTCCCCACGACGCTGATTCCCAAGTCTTACCCAGCAGCAGGACAATACCCCTTTGTCACTGGAGCCATGGTCACTTCCGCTCACAGTCCTGTCATGTAGCCTCTCTATGGCATAATGCCATTGATGAATTTCTCCCAGGGGAGTGATCAAAATACACACCGTTAACTGTTAGTTACGGAAAAAAAGGCTATGTCAGCAGAAAGGACAATGGACAAGTGCTTGAGTTGTCCTTTTGCAAGAACCATCATTAAGCTAGTGCCAGCTTTGGTGAAATGAGCTGTTGTCTAATCCAGGTCTAACTCCTAAACTAAGCTGTGCTAGCATGCTATAGACCAACATGTGCATGCATGTTGTGGAGCTAAGAAACCAATGTCAGCAGAGTTTCACACTGTTTTAGAGCAAAGGTCACTCCTTGTCTTCTAGGAAATGGGGCCCTGATCACTCGCTGCTTGATCTGGCACGATAGCATCTGCCTGTAAAGAGCAAGGACACAGAAGGGGGGGGCGTTCACTGGTGCAAATCTTTGGCTCCATCTTTAGCAGTGTCACTTCTGTTAATAGGTGCTGAGATTCCTCACAGTCTGTCTTCTAGCATAGTTTTCAGGAACTTTCAGAATGTTCTACAAGAGCTTTTTCTGATGGTTCATTGAGCCAACTTGTGTCACACTGTTGGAAAGCACTGACACTGCATTTAACAGACCCCAGTTGTCAACAATAACAGACAATCATTAAAAAAGCAATGATGTCATGGTTTCTGTTTAAATTCGTTCCTGCTTCATTTAGCATGTAACATTTTGAACTGGCTTGACCTTTGCACTCCATTTGAATGAGGACTGTTCAAAGGCTTTTTTGTCTGTCATGTGCCAGTCAGTAAACAAAAACATGCAAAGGTGATATGACACGGGCCAGCAAACCTTGCAAGCAAGGCATTGTAGCTAAATTCCATTGATTTAGTACCTTCAGGACCTTCTAGACCAGGGATATTTAAAGAAAATTCAATAAGGTCCAGTTAGAGAAAAAGTCTTTAAGCAAAGGCCCGCAATATTGTAATGTCTCACTTGCATTAAGACCAGTACCAGATCCTGTATATTGAAGTAGCCCCGTTGTCATATCAACATTTTATGTAGTCATTAATTAAATACCAAATCAAATAAAGTACAATTCAATAATATTGAAATAATATTTGCCATTGGCTGGTCCTTGTGGTATCTAGGTAGATACAGAAAGGCTAGTTCTCCCATTGGTTATTATGTCAGAAGCAGGCCTAATGCATCAGCTTAACTAGCAACATAATTAGGACGTGACAGAGGAATCATCCGATCATGTCTTTTACAATGGATGGAACCAATTTTGTCAGAGAAAAAAAAGACTGGAAGTTCTTGATATGTGATTGTGAATAAGAGCCATAGTCTAACTAGGCTTCAGAACACGTTTTATTTAAAACATATGGCATGTCTTTTACACACTTAGGATGTTGGGTTTAATCCATAACAAACCAAATGTTTATGTGCAACAGAGTTAGCTTAGCACTAATATACTTCCCATAAAGACATTTGAAAATTAGCTTTGCACAGAAGTAAATTTTTGTTGCTCATTTTTGAGTTTTGACATTTATGGCTTGATCAATGACATTTCCAGTTGTTGACATTTAAGTATTATCCTACTTTGCAATCTGACACATTTAATAAGAGGGAGGCCACCACTTTCTTTTTTGGTGTGAGACTTTTCAGAACTTTCCCAGGAAACAACCCTTGCATATCCAAACACAATACTTGTTTTTGCTGAAGTTCTTCTGAAAATCAGAGACAGGGTCAACCATCAGTCAGAGAGGGGTGGGAAAAGAGAAGAATGGGTGGGAGGACAGTTGTTCTTCAGAATATGAGAGAACAACTGGAAGTGCCAAGAAAAATGAGAAGTGTAGAAGAAGGAGAGAAACATGTTTAGCAGGATTTCAGTGAAGGTGCTGGAAAATCAAAAGAAGCCCACCTTGGGGGCATCATTTTCAGAACACAGTATGAAAATAACTAAATTTGGCCCCAAGCTAGACTCAAAGTAGTGCTGAGCAACATAGCAACTACACTCTTAGGCTATGGCAGTAGCTGTCTTTGAACTGGCTTGACCTTTGCACTCCTTTGTCTTACAAAGTCTGTCATGTGCCAGTCAGTAAAAAAAAACATGCAAAAGTGAGACATGAGGCAGCCAACCTTTCAAGCAAGGCATTGCAGCTACATTCTATTCTGTTATGAACTGAGTTTCTGAAATTAAGTAAACAGTATGTTTTAGGGGTGAAACAATTCAGATAATTCAGAACTTGGCCTGATGCATTACCATGCATCTGATCTACGTGGACTGTCAGTTCAATAAAATTGTGTGACCCCAGTGTGACCAGATGAGGGCCGATTTTACCTTCCCGCATAAAAAGCACACCACATAATTTCTGATTTACTTCCTGGAAACAATGGTTCCTCATCAAAACTGTCCCTAGACTGTGAACAGATTAGAGGAATAGTGGGGTTTCTACAACACAGTATAACAATAGATGCTTCTCACATTCCCCTAACAGCTCTATCAAAAAATGTGCAAACTATTTAAACTGCAAGGGAGCAAACTCTCATATACCAGTAAATAAGCATGAGCGCGAGTGAACGCACAAGCATATGAGAGAAAGACCAAGAGAAGGTTAGTGTTAAATGTAAGACACTGTTAAATGTGTACAAGATCTGTCTTTGACCTGCCATTTCATCTGAAGATCCGTGTAAACAGGCTCTATATGACACAGTGGTCTTTATACGGCAGAATGCCGTGTGACATGCTAGTGACAGTACAGTACAATATGTTGCATTTTATGGTGATACAATTTAGTACTATCTGATATGTTGTACTGTTACATCTCTAGTAGGTGTCCTTTCTGGAAATGTAGTTTCAGTCTGGTCAACATTTATAAAAATTGTAAATGCAGAACAGAACAAACTGTTTCAGTCAAAACAAGCTAATCCTTCTTTTAGCATACAGTAGCAGTACTCAGGGAACATGGGGTCATTAGCTTTAGTAAGCAAACATAACATAACATTATCTGATACAGTGCTACATTTGGAAACTAACTTCTGCAGTTCGGACTATCACTAGCTGGAACCTAGTCCAACATTATACCTGTGCGATTGCTAAAAGGGCTATGAAACCAGAGCACTTGTGGGTTCGTCTGATGCCTCGAAAGCTGCACAGCTGAGTTGTGCTCACATGTTTGTCAACATTTCCTAACATTCTCATTAACAGTCATTCCCTGAAGCAGCAAGTCTCCATCACTGTCTGCCTGCAGTTTAACCACTGTGAACTGTTTGCTCAGGGCGACGCTAATGACAGTCAATTGCCTTGAATGTGGGCCTTGAGCTGCTGTCTGTGTTAAAGCATGTACTTAAGCGCTGCTCTCCACAGCCATGGGTGGAACTCAGCAGCAGATTATTCAGCCTTTCACAGCTTTAGGAAATCCCTCCCTC
The DNA here is from genome assembly GCF_030463535.1 of Salminus brasiliensis. Lineage (NCBI taxonomy): Eukaryota > Metazoa > Chordata > Actinopteri > Characiformes > Bryconidae > Salminus > Salminus brasiliensis. The sequence continues at coordinate 11,663,700 of NC_132894.1, read as the reverse complement.
CTATTTTTAGCACATGGCCCGGTGAAATGGTAGCTTTTACATTTGGAAGGAGGTTCAGTGTTCTAAGGGCATAGAGCTAAATGACACTAATGTCTTCTCTAACTGCCTTCATCAAATAACTAATAGGCAAGTAAGTGATCGGTGAGGCTTCGGCTATGCATTCCTTTTGACCTTAAAGCACCAGTATGGCAAAACCTCAACCTCACCCAAAATGTAGTTGAGATATGATGCTGAGATATATAGGGAAGCTTCAGCTAGTACCTTCCTAGTTAGCGCTGTGAAAACAGCATGCCTAAATCACACACTTGCCTCAAACAAGTTCTTAAGTAATTGAAAATAGACTTTTATTGTGGTTTCTGACTTTGTATGGGCAAAAATACAAACAAGACAATGCTTGACAATAGCTGCTATTACTATTTTAGCAATGCTAAGAACATTTGTCTGTTTTTATAGATAGCAGTATGTCACAGTATGCACGTAAACACACAAGCAAGTCTTTTTAAAGTTACATAACACCTTGATGCAAGTTAAGCAAATGTGTGATGACTTAGGTGCTTTGCGCAGTGCTAAAGGGTAGGGCTTGAGTATCTGCTACTTAGCTGATTAGTCTTGTAGCTCTAACATTGGAAAAACAATTTTCTGCACATCTTTGCTTCAAATAAAAATGGACTGGGAATTGGGAAGCATTAGCTTTATTCTGAAGGGTATATTTTCCTCTGTGATTTTATTTCCATCATCCAAATGCATACATGTAAATGTGTTTTTCTCCCTCATCCTCTGAGAAAATGAAGCTTAAAAACAAGCTTAATCAGCAACTGCATTACTGAACTCTGATCTGTTAAGGTCTGTTAACATTAGTCCTGTCCAGATACACATCTGAGATTTTCCTTATAGATATCGCCTCGCACCCTATAGAATTATAACTAACCCCACTGTGAGGAGGCTGTACTTTACCCTGGTGGTCACTGTCAGTGATTTATATGCTTAAAAATAATACTGCACTGACAGGGAGAATTAATACACCGAACAGCCATCGCATTCACACCACCTGCCTAATATTGAGTAGATCCCCCTTGTGCTACAACAACAGACTTTCCAAGACCTCTGAAGGCATCCTGTTTTATCTGACACCAAGACGTTAGCAGCAGATCCTTAGTCATGTAAGTCGTGGGATGGGGCCTCCATGGAGCCTTGGAGATTCCCATAACCCAATTGTCCTTTCTTGGACCAGTTTTGGTAGGTAGTGACCACTGCATACTGGAAAAACCCCACAAGACCTGCCACGAGTTGTTTTAGGGATGCTCTGACCCTTTAGTCATCTTGCCATCACAATTTGGCTCTTGTCTTGGTCTCTTGTTATGTGGCACATGTCCTAATACCTAATACCCATTTCTCCTGCTTTGTGAAACATCACCTTCAAGCACTTACTGGCTGTGTAATTTATCGCACTCCTTGACAGATGCCACTGTAGACAAAGAGAATCAATGTTCTTCACAATAGCTCATCAGTGCAAGTGTTCATTCTGCGACTTACACACACAACTCAATCTTCAGGATGAATCATCTCCCTTCGATTACTGTCAGAATTCACAGATTAGGTCGCTACTGTGCTACTGTGAAAACGTTAGAAGATGAGAAGATAAAAAGTCTGTGATTCATTTTGCCCTGCATTAATTTGGGACCCACTCTGCCCTACATTTAATTTTTGTCTGAACCACTGCTTTAAGCTTTACCTGGTATTAGGTCATGCTGATGATGCACTCTGTCCTAGACTGCCCTCACTTCTGGTGGTCAGAACCTTGATGTAGACTGCTTTCCCACATGGTTTCGGCCGGGCCTCTACGAGGCTGGGAGGATGATTTATTTCAAACGAACTAGGAAGAACTGCTGACAGCTCTGGGAAACCTTCCTTAAGAGTTCCTCTCCAGTGCCCCTGCTGTAACAGCTGGAGAAGCATGTGTTTGTGTGAGTATGTGTGTGTGAGTGTGTGTGTATGTGTGCATGAGGGTGTGTGAAGGGAGAGAGGGAGAGGGGAGTCTTGGGTGTGCCTCCTTAAATAGATGACATGTGCAATGGGAAAGCAAGAGACTGAGAGTTCACTGCTTGTTGTTCGCACGGTATAAAGTCTCACCGCTCTATAATTCAGGCGCAGCCGCAGTATAGAGGCCTGATTCACATGTCTGAACAGTGCTTATTGATTTGCATGTGCAGTAAGGAAAATAGGAGCATTCTCTTTAGATTCCCACACTCCCTTTAACAGAATGTGTGCTCAGCACTCTCACTGTGCAGGAAAACAATGGGCTGGATTCATACTGTAAGTGGAGGAGCCTGCCGGTGTGTTGATTTTGGTTTGCGTTTCCCTGCTCCTGATCTTAATCATGATGGGCTACAAGGAGGGGTATCATACATACGATTTTCTTGAGGGGGCACAATGTCATGCCCAAACCATGTGCAGTTAACTGCACTCGATCATCCAGAACATGCCCAATGTCTGAAGTTCGGCTCTCTTCTTTAGTGCATTGTAGCAATTAGGCTAATGTAGCTAACAATTAAGGATGGGTGTTTGCATTAGCAACATGCTAAATGCATGACTAAAGTGTCACACCCTTGCCTCAGAAATGTAGTTTGCATTCAGCTGAAAGTGTGCTAGCAAGCTAAGCAGGATCAGCTAAATTGTTTAGTAAAACATGCTAAGCTAGCAATGCTAGTCTAAAATCCTTTTTTAGGACATTTGTTCAAACTAACCGGCCATTCAGGCATGGTCTTCTTTACTTGGCTAATATGCTAGGTAACCAGAAACCTACCTCACTCTCACAGAAAAAGCGCTAGCTAAAAAGGTAAAGGTAAAGGTGCACGTATTTGTCACTGTACAGTGTGGACTGTACAGCGAAATGTGTCCTCCGCATTTAACCCATCTGGTAGTGAACACACACTCACACACACACATGTGTTAGGGGCAGTGAGTACACACACACACCCAGAGCGGTGGGCAGCCAACTCCCCTCTCTGCCCGGGGAGCAGAGAGGGTAAAGGGCCTTGCTCAAGGACCCAACAGTGGCAGCTTGCCGAGCCCGGGAATCGAACCCACAACCCTGTTATCGATATCCCGGCGCTCTAACCGCTGAGCGTTAAGCCCCTTTCCAACATGTACGATAACCCAGAGGTTTTACGCACATTACCCGGAGGAGCTGTATGTGTCCCCTAGTACAAAGTCCGGATAATGTCTGAGTGAGCCCTTTTGTGAATAGAGAAGGTCATTTTTGGAAGAATCCACAGTGGGTCATGCCCTACCTCATGCACACACTACAGAGGCCTTTGCCTAAACCAGGTGTCTGACACCATTTGGCCATTTGTAACACAGACTTTATTTCACAGCTTATCATAAATAATGCAGAATAACAATTTTAATTTCCCAATATTCAGTTAAATCCATGCAGTGGAGGCAAAATGGAGTGAAAGCAGAGTAAGCTAAAGCTGAAAGCGAAGTGAATTTGAACACTAACAGTGCTATAAGAACAAACTCCACTTTCATTTAAGTTAAACTGAACTATTTAAACTAATAATTTTAAAGGCTTGCCTATTGATCTCTAACACTCAAGTACAAGGCTATCATAAAGTTAAAAAAAATTAAAACTTAAAAAAATTCTTAAAACTGTTCTTAATTAGTATCTTTCTTAAATGTTAAGCAGACTTTGGAAACAATCCTGAGTCATAGAAACAGTTTGTGAACATGGACCTCTGTCAAGAGCCTCTTGCAACTTGTGTATGTAAGGTCATGAATAGGTGACTAGCTAGGTGACCCCATCCTACTCTTTTCCTGTGCTCATTAAAGCATTAGACTTCAGTAAACATGTGTGTGTGTGTGTGTGTGTGTGTGTGTGTGTGTGTGTGTGTGTGTGTGTGTGAAAGAGAGAGAGAGAGAGAGAGAGAGAGATAATGAGAGAGTTTGTTTATGGTGGGGGTAGTCCTGAAGAGGTCAGAACAAAAAAAACAACAACACCCTCATCCTGTCCTGGTCCACTGCCTTGCCCCGCCTCCACACTCCACACATGCTAATGACATTTTCAGGCAAAGGTCAAAGATCTGTCTGTCTGGATCACTGCCCACCCAGCTGCCAGATATCACCATAGTGTCACCAGTGCAAACCACAATGTTTTTGTACACTACCGTTCAAAAGTTTGGAATCACTTCACATTTTAATCATCACTGCTATTTAAATGCATCATAATTTGTAACATACATTAAAACACTATAGGCTCAACATTTATAGCTTATATGAAAGTATACATATACTGTATATTATGATATATGGAAAATTAATGATATTTGAAAAGGAAAATTCAATTCAAATGAATTAATGATATATGAAAAATATAGTGTGGGAATCATTTATAGTGTGGAATTATCTACAGCCTACAGGAATTATCTACAATACATTCTGAATCCAATTTGAGTCCTATTTGATTGGCATTACTTCTATACAGGGACCAGACAAGCTGTATGTGTGTGTGCACATCTTTGTCAGTGATGGGTGCAACTTAAAGTAGCGGACTGCATTCAGTAGAAAGGGTGTCCACAAACAGTTGATCATAGGGTGTATGAGCAATAACATAATATTATTTTTTATATATTTCCCAAGGTTGCTTACAAGAAAGCAAGCTTTCTTTGAAACAAGCATATTATAACTCATTAAATTCAGAAAAACAGGGGGACGTCCCCGCCACAGTGATTTATTATGAAGAGGAGTTTCACTCTTCTTTACTACACATTCTGCAGACACGCGGTGACTCAGAGAATGTTTTCAAGGTTGCAAAAGCTGTTTACAAGGGGATTATTAGTCATAGTATGACTAGCGAACCTGTAGACTTATTTCCGTGGACACAATTTTCTTGCCGCTGTTTGCATATTAGCCAAGTTAACTAAGGACGTCTGATCCCAGTAACCTACAGATTGCATTCCTATCATATTTGCGGGATGACTGAACGGTCTAATCAAAAGCGGCACAGAATGTCAAGCTAATCATGCATACTTCTGCTTGTTTACCAAGCTATTTTTCTTTTTAATCAGAGATTTCATAAGCAAATCCAAGACCCACTTTAAGTATGCTGAGTGAGATTTAGCCTACAGCTTTTTGAATCACACCTCATTGAGGATCCAGGTGATGCAGCCTGGAACAGAATGTGCTTCACCTGTTGAATAAATAAACAAAGCCTTGCAAAGTTGAACTGGGTGTGCGGGAAAAAGAGTACAACATGCAGAGCAGATGTACTCCAGGACCAGTTTTCTGAGTTGACAAAAACTTTTAAGTTAAAATAGCACTGATAAGCGAGGTCACAAAGCGATGGTTCAAATCAAACCCAATTCTGCCCTTCGCCAAATCCAGCCAAGACATGTTTGGGGTATGGAGCTATAATGCTAGTGTGGCCTAATAGAAGCTAATGTTGCAATTATCATTGTCAAATCCTTACACACTTGCCTCAGCCCACATAGCTGCAAAGCAATTTCAGATAAACTTGCTTTGCACAACTACATGTTAGCTACATTAGCCTCATAGCCAAACTAATGGAGCAAACTACAGCATCAAAGCATGTGTAAATGATAGACTGTAAATGTCATTTTTGCTGAAGTGCTACTTTAAGGTTGATGTGTATTTGCTTATCTAAAGCTAGTTAAGCTAAGGTCTATTTGCTAATTAAGCTAAGGTAAATATAAGTTTTCAACGAGCTATAAATGTAAAATAACAGAGTCAACAAGTTTATAAGAGCTCTTTAAAGTGCATTCCTGGGTCGAATAGCTTTTGTGTCTTTCTGTCATGGAATCACAGTAAGGCAGGTGGAGAGGTTGAGTAAAGGCCAGCAATGAGTGCTATTGTTCCTGTTCTGGTCTGACCCCTCACCTTGCTTGATCTGCCTTGACTTTTTTGCTGACTGTTCACCTGTTCTTGAGCCGTCAGACTGCTTTTTTAACCAGTTCACCAGTCTGCAAAAAGGAGTGCTTAGTAGGTGTTGCAGGAGATAAAGAGCCATGCACAAATATGCAGATATTCCTCTCAGTTGTTAACAGCAGAAGATCCTGGCAATAGCTTTTCTCTGACTCACAGTTAAAATCATTGTCTTGCAATGCTACTTTGCATACTTGCGTCTGCATGGATTTCTGCTGGTGTGGGCGTATGACAGCCCCACCAAAGCACACCTTGGGTTTCTGAACGTAAACCAACCACACCTGAATATTTTTCCTCCTAAATGAACCGTACTGTTTGTATGAATGCGTTTAGATTACCTTTGTGTGGCAAGCTGGAAGGTTCTTTTTGTAAATCGAATGTCTGCTCTGCCTTGTATCAGATATTGATTGTCTATGGGAACAACAACATGGCCAAGTATGTGTTCTTAAGCCACACGTGCAACAGAAAAAACTTGTGTTAAAATATTGACTTAGCCTGGTGTCTTTTATTACCATGTATTTGATGTTGGTTCAGACAAAAGAGGTGACAGATGTGAAATTTTGAATGGTGTGCTGAATGTACACTCTTAGAAAAAAGGGTCCTTTGAAACCCTTTCTGGTTCTTACTGAACCATTTTTTAAAGGTCTTTGAAGAACCATATACTGCAGTTTCTCCATCATGAAGAAGAACCATTGAAACATTTCGACATTCAGATGGTGCTTTGCTGTTTAATATTATGTTTTTATTATTTTTTTCTTTTTTCTCCAATGCTGTGCTGCCAATTAACCCACACATTCTTAGCTCCCCCTAGAACTAGCAATGCTCCAGACACTAAAAGGGTAAGGACTAAGCATGTCTCCTCCGATACATGCAAAGCCAGCCACCGTCTCTTTTCTAACCAGCACCAATCGAAGTGTCGGGTCCCTAGCTGCACTGCGCCAGCTAACAGACACCTGTGCTGGCCAACAACGCTTAAGAACGATGAGGGAAGAGAGTGCCATCAACCCCCCCTGGAGAGAGCATGATAAATTGTGCTCTCTCTGACTCCGGCTGCTGATGGCAAAGCAGCATTGCTCAGGATTCGAAGAGTTGTCATGATTCTGACCCCTAGAACCCTTGAAGAACCCTTTATTTAGGCTCTTATTAGGGCAGAGTTTTCTGGACCCTTACATTTTGGAGTCCAACATTTCTGAGAAACCTAATCATGCATGCATTGGGAACAGAATACGGCAAAAGAAAAATGATGTCCCGGGATCAGGACATTCTACTATTACTCAGCACTCCTTGTTTGGTATCTTGGGGAGTTTTTCAAGACCCTTGAGAATGTGTTCCTATATAATGTCATATCAAAGGGTTCTGGTTATGACTCCCACACAGCATGTCTGGAACTTCAATGGAAAGGGAAACTTGGGGGGGGGGGGTATTTTCTAGATGCTCTCACACAGAACTATTCACACACGCCTAATAGTGTTTATACAGAAAGATCAACGGCAGCCGATGTCGGTGTCTTGTATGATTCACTAAAAGACTTTACATGGAATGTGTGTGATCTACTCACTGCCGGCAGAAGTTGAAAGCTTTTCTCCTTGTGTTTTTTGCCCACACTTTGGGACGGGCTTGGTTTGAGCTGAGAAGATTCTGGTTATAGACCAGCACGGAGAGCTAGATCAGACGGTGTCCTCAGATTGCATCTGATAAGCAAAAGAGTGCCTCCAGGGGTCTGTGCGTCAGGTAATTTTATAACTAAGATGACAGCTGAATCCCCGGATGGACTATATAACAGATTAGTCACTCTTATTTGGTGGCTGATTTATGTGTTGATATCTTAACAACTCACACAAGTGTTTCAGAACCATATGATGTTGATTAGTTTTCCCAATCTGCTCAAAAGAGTCTGTCACCTCTTACAAAAAAAAAAGAAGCAATTTGCGTAATTCATAATTTGTTTTTCATCAAGGTCCCTCTGGTCGTGTTGAGTCTTTTTCACAGAGGGCGTTATTGTTATTGTGAAATCCTTTGAGTCGTACCCTCTTTAGATGGTAGAGAATCAAGGAGACCACAGGATAACTCATCCTTATCTTTCAACCTCATAAGAGAGCTTTTTTTTGTATGACTAAATTTGAGGTTTCCTTTTTGGAATCTCAAGATGTTAAGCATGCTAACATGCTAACATGTTTTCACTCAAGGGCTCCTTCAAAGCACTTTTATTTTTGCTGATGTTTTTTATGAACAGTTTCTTCTTCAAGAAAAGAAGCCCCGCATTTCAGTATGGAACCCTGTCTGCTCTAATGCTCTAATAAGGGTTGGTAAATCATTTGGACTTGAACATATACAGTGGCATGCAAAGGCTTGGGCACCCCAGTCAAAATTGCCGTTACTGTGAATAGCTACATGAGTAGAAAATGATCCAATTTCTAAAAGACAGAAAGTTAAAGGTGACACATTTTCTTTAATAATAGGGAAAGGACCCTGAAGCAAAGTTAGTATAATAGTATTTTAATAAGTCAGTACTTGTTAAGACCCCCTTTGGCAAGTATTACAGCTTGAAATGCTTTTTGAAGTCAACTAAGAGTCTTTCACTTACTGTGTGGGGGATTTTCATGGGCCGTCTTGCATGCACTGCTCTTTTGAGGTCCATTCATAGATTTTCAATTTCTCTGGGGTGAAACCCTCAGTTTGTGCATCTTGAGATAATCCAGCGTGGTTCTGAGGTGTGCTTTATTACACACTGTGTGATGTTCACTTGCAGAATATGCTGGTAACTTTTATTAAATCCATATACCCCTATTTTACCAGAGAAATGTTGTCAGTGTCACTGACTGCAACACAAGGCCAAAGCATGATTGATCCACCCCTTGTTTAAAAATTGGAGAGGTGTTTTTTTATAGAAGTTCTGCACCCGTTTTTCGCCAAACATAGCCTTGATCATTGCATCTAAACTTCATAAGTCCACAGGCTTTATGACTGAGAACAAGCTATGGTCCCAACAAGCCAATTAAGCTCTAAGAAAGATTTCTGAGAGCTCAAATCTCTTGGTGTGCCCCATATTTTGACTCTTTAACCTTTATTCTCATTAACCTCAGTTAATGAGAATAAATATATATATATATATATATATATATATATATATATATATATATACCAAATCATGAATTAGTATTGAACTGTTGCATTATGTTGAGGTTCTCTGAACACTCTTTGAAGGTTTATAACTTAAGTTCTAAGAGTTCCTTAAAGCCATCATCTATTGGACAGGTTTTTAGAGCAGTGGATCTCAAATTGGCCCTCAGGACTCCCAACATTAATGGATAGAGCAAAAAATTTTGACTGCCCACGGGGCCTCGAGGAGTGTTTTAAGAACCACTGCTTTAGGGAATCAAAACGGGTTCTTCTTCTTGGTTGTAGCTTCAAAAAACTTTCTTTGGCACCTTTTTTTTTTTTTTAAATGTGTGATAAGCATAACCTCTTCTTCTGTTTCTCCTAAATACTGCAAGAACTCATGCTGGGGATTAACCCGTGGTTAAAAGCCCTTTGGGAATTTGTTGCCTCGAATGTTGAACTCTGATTAAGAGAAGGGAAACTCACATATGATGCCGCAAAGCAGACCCTCTAGGGTTCAGTCATAAGCAGTGGGGTTTTACTTCTCTTTGAAAGCCCTTTAAAGTTTTTGAGTGATTCACTGCATTTCTTATTTTCTGTGAAAATGAGTGTGGTAATTGTGGGTCAGCTCTAAAGTGTGTGTGTAAGCCAATATTTGCATCACCGTATGTCAGAACAGACGTGTGCTGCCAATCTATTCTGAACATTAGCGTTTGCTTTAGCGAGATGAAAATAGCTCTAATTAAACATGATTCACCGGTCTGTTGGGTATTGCATAAAATGGTCCTCATATTTGTTGGAGGCCATGAGACAATTTTGTGCCCGTCATGATGCTGACTTGTGATTCAGCTCTCCCTGATGGGCTCTCCTTGCATTCTGCTTTTATCCAACTGCTGCTTTGGCACTCATTACTCCTCGTGTGGTTAATCAGAGATGCACTTGATGCTGTGCCACATTTCGATGCTCTGCCAGCCTCCACAGGCCGAAATGGAAATACGCAGTGGGGGGGATTTCTGTGTTGCTTTCTTTGGCTTTTAGATCGTAAGCAGGTTTATCTAGGGACTTTCACTGAAGCATGGAACTTGAAACACCCCGCACTTTTAAAAATAAAGGTGCCGAAAGGGTTCTTCTCTGGATAAAGTTTCCAAAAGAACCTAAAGAACCCATCAGTTGAAAAACTCACAGTTGAAACCACAACCAAAAGTGGTTCTTCCATGGTGTTTCTCCAAAAGAAACTCCTTTTGGCTACCTTTATTTATAGGAATGTAATGCTAAAAGGGAATGCTGGGAGAACCCAGACGTTCTGTTAGGAGGAAGGAGTGACGTGTTGGCGTGTTGTCTCAAATCCGTGAGCAATCCGTCTCAAGGCTCCAGCTCAGACAGCAAGGAAAAGCAGACACACCACCTGCACGAGTGCAAAACACACAGATTTCTTTTTAATAGAGTGGTCTGAGTCCTGTTTAGCCTGTCTAGAAAGTCTTTCCCCTCGGCCCTCTTGGCACACACGCCTGGGTTTTCCCTCTGAGTCAACACTAACTGATAAACTTTCTCTGTCTCTCTCTCGCTCGCTCGCTCTCTTTCTCCACCCTCTCCTTCTCTCAGACACAGACAGCGGGACAGGGTGTGCCGTAGCAAGACAGGGTGGGAGGAGGTCCCAGCCTCAGCCCCCGCACGTTTCGTCTCTCAGACTGGGAGGGGTCACAGGCGGCCAGGAAAAGCCAGGGAGGCGCTACACACGCCGTCTGGCTGGGCCCATGCAAAGCCATGCAAATCCATGCAAATATTTTTTCCGGAGACCTTCTTTTAGCAGCACTTTACTGTAAGGTCTGTGTTTTTTTCCCCCCAAAGCGCTGAGAGTTTCTTCTGTAACATGAGTCAGAGTCAAAGCTTTTTTTCTCTCTCTCACTGGGGTTCCAGGGTCACTTGCATGATTAGTCATTCATGTGTTGACTGCACCTGAAAATGTCATCTTACTATTTGTCACTGTCCTCTCTACATCCTTTTTACACATGCACACCCATGAGTTCATATCACGGCTTATGTTTTTTAGACATATGTGGATAACCTTCATAGACTCAGCAACTCTAGACATGACTGTGTGTCTATAGATTCAACGTATTATGTTTAACTTTCTTTGTGTCTGTCTCTTGAGTCCTGTACCTTGAGAAAACCTATGCGTTGAACGTTCTTGCTTCAGATGAGTACATCATCTCCCCATGAATCGAATAAAATGTCTGTAGATCAAAGTTTGTAGACACCTTCTGAAATCAAGGGTATTAATAGGCTGCTTGCCCCCACACAAGATATTGGAACACTGCTGTGCAAATTTTGACATTCAGCCTGAGAAGTATTAACGAGGTCATGTACTGATGCTGGATGATTAGTTCTGAATCATGAACGCCATGCTAATTGGATGGAGCACCATCACTACAGAGAACGCAGTTAAACCACTCCACGGGCCAGTATTGAAGGATTTTACACATACTATTGGTCACTATTGGTGACCTCAGGTTTGCAGTTGGTGCAGCGTAATGGGTAACAGCATTGTCCTCCCTGTGGAAGACTGCCGTTCAATTTCCTAGCCAGGCAGGAACACTGTACTATACCAATAAGAGTCCTTGTGCAAGACTCCTAATGCTACATTCGCCTGCCTGTGTAATGAAGGTGCCAGAAACAGGTTCCTTGAGCAATGCCATAGAAGAAGTCCACAAAAACAAAGGTTTAACAAACCTTTACATGAAGTATGAATTGAAGTATGTGAAGGTTTGCACTCAAATCTCATTTACCTTTATGAAATCTGTGTGTGCAGCTGAACACCAAAATGTCAAAAATGGGCAAATCTGAAATGGGCTGAATTAACCCCTTAAGACTTCAGACGCAGCAAGACTTCAGACGTATTATTCAGTAACTACAGGGACGGCTGTACAAGCTGGTGGGGCCATTCTTTGATAACAGAAGTTTGTAATAACACTGGTGGGCCATAGGCTGTTTAAGTGTCCGCATACATTTGGATAGGAACTGTATTTTGCATCAAAACTATTACTGCCAAAAGAAAATTAATGGGAAGACAAGCACTTGTTGATGTAACATATTACTCCTTTGGAAAGTATGTGTCCACTTTGAGTAAAATTCAGGGTGTGAGAGTTTTAGTCTAGGAAAGTACTTACTTTTGAAACTGATATTTGAACCGTGCACCACTATCAAACTAGACAAAGCAGTTTTCAGCTGCTGGATGGGAATGTTTTGTCCCTGATCATAATCTGCTGCCGTGTTAGAATGATTTGATTATAGCTGGGAGGCTTTTCTCTTAGATAGTAATCTGCCGAATGTTCTTGTCTAGACTATGAGACAGTTTAAGGAACAAAATAGTGAGAGCAGTGTTGCTCTTTTTTCTTTTCTTTTCTTTTTTTTTTAGCAATGTCTGCACATATTTATTTGCTGAGAAATGGCCTGACTAGTAAGACAGTGCCACAGAACATGATAACAATATGAGTTAGTCATTGCTAAAGTGACCTTAAAGCAGGACATGCTCTGCCCCAGTAAATTCAGATGGAAAAAAAGTGCAAGAAACTTGTCAAACAGAAAGCGGAACAGACGCTGGATTCGAATTAGGTCGGTGGAAGCTAATTGCCTAGCAACTGCCAGTGGGGGTCGGTGGAGAGTGTTTTGGGGTGCGGGGGTACAAACTGGAGGGTAGCATTTGTTCAGTCAGGCCTGTCTGTCCCACCAGCTGTGACTGTGGTGGGCATCCGAAGCACCCAAGCTATCTCGGCTTCCAGGTTGTAGCCACACACACACACACACTCACACAAGCACAGACACAGGCACTGCATCTCTGGACTTTTCACAGCAGCAGGGAAGCGTCAGTGTGTGTAAAGCATTGTAGCCTCCAGCGTTGTGTAATCTGATGGGATAATCCCAGTCTACCATACAGTGTGATAATTTTTTTTCCCACAGCATTTCCCAGCATCATTGAATTAGAATCAATATAGACTGTCTGGTGTAATACAGGACCTGTTTTATATAAATGTGCTATTACAGTGTACTGCTATTACAGTACACTGTAATTAAACTTAAAATGATACAGTAACTGATTACTGAGTGTTCTCCTCACTTTCAAGTTAAGATTTTAACTTTTAACTTTTAACTAATTTTTTAGTTCTGCATCTCAGTTTGGTCAGCTATACATTTTAAGTTAAGACCAGACTGGGGACATCATCTGATAGGGGAAAGTTTTATTCTGCAGATATTTTTAACATGCTGTTGTTTTTAAAGATCACCTCAATTTGTATTAAAAAGTGTGAGTTAGGAGTCATACACTCAGCATAATCAGTCACTTTATCAATTTAGGTCGGCCTGCCTTGACATTATGAGGTATAATATCACAGATGTATCCAACACAGTTCAAGCCAATAATACAGCTGTTGTTTAAAGTGCATGAACTGCCTGCAAGCTCATGTCAGGACATGTCCATGGACTTTGCAGCCCAGAGGAGCCTCCACAATGAAGCAAGTGTGCAATATCAGTTTTTCCTTCTGTTGGAAAGCAGCAGGTGTGTTTGTTGAGGGACGCTGGTAAATGACAGTGAGTGGCTGTCTGCTTGACAAAGAGGAGTCTACAGGACACACTTCCACCTGCTTGCCTCCGAGCCAAACGTCTGTTCTCTTTGATTCTCTCTCTTTTTCTTCAGCTCTCTTCAGAATTCCAGTCGTCCCACTGCCGTTTTTACCTTTATGCATAAATGCTTCAGGTCTCTGCCGTCTCAATGGTTTGGAGTGGTTTGGACTGGAAGGTGTTTAGAAGCAGCATTCATCTCTGCTCAAGGCTAAACCACTAGACCACAGCAGCCGTTTAAGGATCGTCTGGCAGAATTTGGAGCGTCATTGATGGTGTCACTTCTGCTTTCTATAGAAGCTAGATGTAGAGGTTCTCTTTAAAAATACTACAAAAATAAAGGCTGTGCAAAATCATTCTAAAGGGGCCCTTTCTGCCTTTACTCTATTTGCAGACTGAAACTGCTCTCAACCTTGTGTTACTGCTTCTCATTTATGTGTAAATGTAACTGGCCATCAACTTGTCCCCATGGACTTACAGTAAGAGCTGCAATTTAGCAGTTTAGCCAATTTGCTCTAAAGGTACTTTATTGACGCTAATCTGACGCAGACACGTGCAGAGAAGATTGCACCTTCTCGATTGACTTGTTTAGAAGTTCATATCTGCAAACCTCACGCTGCCAATGAAGAAAAAGAACTACTTGCACAGTGTGCACAACTACTTGAACTACTTGCTAGTGTGCGCTTGAGCATTATTTTAGAACAATCTGACATTTTGATGAAACCAAAGTCTGACCAAAGCCGTATTTTGATAGGGATAATGAAAGAGCAGCTCCCTATTCTTACCGAAACACAGGCTTTGACATTTGAATCTGTGCTATATTTATAACATGCCGGCCTTCTTTTGTTTAGAATAGGGAGTTTGGGGAGGGTCTGGTCTGGCTGCCGTCTGATTGAACGTGATGAGTAAAACTTTCAGCATATGACCACGTCCCTCTCTCTCTGTCTTTTAGAGCTAAAAAGACTCCAGGAGAAAAATTAGTGTTGTTGTGGTTGTTTTGCTGGAGCATTTTACTGGAGGTTTCCCACTTTCCAGCCTCTGCTCTTTTGCCTGAGTGCGTGGGCCGCGCAGACACAAGAATGATGGGCTTAAAGAGTGAGTGTGAGTGTGTTTGGGATCAGACAGTAGCAGTGAGGCATGGCCAGTTGTTGTTGAGCTCTTGCGGTCTGCTCCATCAGTGGGGTTATTACTGTTATGATGGATTTCGGTGGGAACACCCCCTTGTCCAGACGCTTTCCCCAGCCTCTGGGGTGTGTGAGTCAGAGAGGTGCTGTGCATATGTGTGGGTCTGTATGTTTGTTTTTATACATTTAAGGACAGAAATGCCCTGGCTTTAAAGGAAGAAGACAAAAAGAGGAAAATAGGGTTCATCAAGTAGACACACAGGACAAGTGCGCAAAAAAAAGCACAAAAAAAATCATCAGTGAGCCGCAGTTGCCAATGTTGCAGGTTCACCAGTTGTCTTTTAAACCACTTTTGGTGGGTACTAACCACTGCATACCAGAAAAGGCTCCACAAGAGCTGCCTGATTGGAGATGTTCTAACCCTGTTGTCTAGGCATCACAATTTGGCCCTTGTGATGATCCTTATGGAAAATTATTATAAGGATAATTAATGTTTTTCATTTTAACTGTCAGTGGTGACATAAATATCAGTCATAAGTCATTTTAGAGCTTTTATATTGGTCCATTAATCATGAACTTTTGACCCAATGTAAAGAACAACTGTCAGATTCACATTCGCACTTATATGCATTGGGGCATATATTATATTGGGGCAATTGACTGTGCTTTTTGCATGACAAAATACATTCAACATATGAGACATATTAAGTACGTGCATATACATTATACATATGGGACAAATTACTGCATATAGGTACAGTAGTTACAGACATGTCCCGTCAAGGTACAAAAACAAAAGTGCCTTGTGTGTGTGAGGGTGTGAGTGTGACTGTGTGTCCATCCATAAATAAGTAGATTATCACTCTCCCCAGCCAGCTAGCTACTCTTAGTTCGGCCCTGTCTAGGCCAACTCTTTTCGACTGCAGCGTTTATGCTTTCCTCTTTCCTCCCCCGCTTGTTTTAGGCTGAACCTGCAGACATAACAGGAATAGCCTACAGGTTTCTGCCAAGCGGCCTCTGGGAAGCTGCTGAGTGTGTCATGAAAAGCGCAGGAGGACCTTTCGCTCCTCAAACGTCACAGTGGCGGGTAACGCCAACGGTTTGAGGTCAATCCCATGCGTTGCCTTTCCAACTCCACTGCTCCCGCCCCTTCCCAATTTCTCTTTGTTGCACAGAAAATAGGGCCAGCATGCGGAGGAGGAGGAGGGTGTTGGCAGGCTGGCGAGAAAGAAGGAGAGAGAGAGAGACTGTATCGGAGCAGGGGGGGGGAGGTGGGGGGGACACCGAGGTTGAGACTCAAGGGTTAGTGTGTATTTTTAGGGCTGCTGAGTTGACTCAGTCATGTGGTGGGGTGGATGGGGTGGAAGGGGTGTTTCAGCTCTGCCTTTGTGATGGTAATGGCAGCACATGCATACTAGCCTGACAGAAACCATCAGAGACTAATTTACTTGTTACAGACTTGTTGGTCTTAAAGAGGAATTTCATAATTCTGCATAATTATATGGTCATGTTGTAATCAAAGTCATTCACAGTGGTGTGGTGTGAAATGCTCCATTCTAGAGAATCTTACTAAGTTCTAAATGTTCACAGTGGTAAGGAATGGAACCAGAGATCTCTAAAAAAGCTCCAGCACAGAATGTTACATGGTTTTACATAGTTACATGGTATTACATAGTTATAAACACACCATGTTATGATATGTTTAATTAGGCTTTTCTTTTTTCTGCTGTTGTTGTTGTTTTAATTCATTGATAAATAGACACATAAGGAGAAAAATATTTCTCCCATAAAAACATTCACCACTGCTTTATCATCATCCCTGTTACATATAAACAATCTAAATCATGTTTAGGTTCTTCTAATTGCTCTGAATAGTAAAAGAAATGGCCATGTTTGTGCTGTAGACATTGCAACCACATTGGATGACTTGCAACTTAATGATTCAATTATTCAGAAGTTTGGAGAAATAGATGTAATTTCCCAGGAACTAGGTGGATATACGTGGATTTGCAAAACAAGCTCATAGTTTAAGTAATTCACTTCCTGAAGACTTTCTCATGCATATTTGTCAATCCGTTACAAGTAGATACTTCGTCCCTCTCTCTACACTGCAGGGCTTCTTGAAATTTACAAAATACTAGAACTGATTCAAGTGTAATGTCGCAATCATGGAAAAACCTTGAATTTCCATTTGTGCTTTCGTAGTTTGAATCTGGCAGTTGTTCTGTACATTATGTCAATAATTCATGATGAATGGACCAAGAAAAATGTTCTAAAATGAACTGGAATCAAATCTTTTTACACTGACTTTAAGTTAAGAAGGTTGTTTTTTTATTTTCCTGTAAAGTTGCCATTTTGGAGATACAAGGTTTTTGTGACAGTAACAATATATTTAAAATGTACTTGGGAATTAGAAGCACAAAAATATAAAACATAAAAAATACTTCACTTTTGATTAATTATAGCATTGCTGTCCAATGAAATACTCCGAAATGATGGCTCATTTCCAAAACCATGTCAAATTCAAGGAGAGACCACTGAACTTGGAACAAATCCTCATAATACATCATTACCATGACACTATTGTACACTTGCACCATTGTCTGGAACCAATTAACCCCACTGGCTGGTAGTCTGAGTAGCGGGCACAAAGGAGGTCATAAGTGTGTGACTGTGGAGACGCGTGTGTGAATAAGAGTGAATGCAATTTGGGCAGGCCCCTTTCAGAGAGCACAGAACGGCACACGTCCCGCAGGGAAAAACAGATGTCAGTGCAGCTGGGGAGGCCGGACAGCACTTCCAAGATAAAAAGGACGGGGTGTGTCTCTCTTTTTGTTCAGGTTGACAGTGGAGGGTTGGAGAAGACGAAGCTCGCCATGGAAACATGTAGAGAACAGGCTGATGTGTTTAAGATTAGAGCGGCAGCCAAAGACTGTAGGAAGGTGAAGAGACCCTGAGATTTCCAGCCTGATAAACCCTCAAGACGTATTACTGTCATTTTTCTCCATTATTTAGATGTAAATACACAGTTAGCTAATTAATACTGGGTCTCCACATATCCCAATGCAATCAGGGAAAGTCCTGGTAAATGAGAAAATTCCTAATAATAAATGGATACGTTTAGTCAGTCTCTACTCATTATACAAATATTTGTCGATATTTGTTCATAATTAGAACACTGACCCTGAAGTGGACTGGCGCCCTGTCCAGGGGGTATTCCTGCCTTGCACCCCGGGTTTCCAGGTAAACTTTCAACCCACCCTGACCCTGACCGGAGAGAAGCAGATAAGAAGATGGATGGATGGAATAGGACACTGCTTAACACACTCTCTCTCTCTCTCTCTCTTTCTCTCTCTCTCTTAAACCAATAGTGCTATAACAGCCTGGTCTCAAGAGGAAATTGTGCATATGAGCATTTCAGGATTTGTACAGTATACTGAATATAGGTTGACCCTTATGCATATGTACGAATTACTGATGTAACTCAGACACACAGAAATCAAATGATTCAAACAGAGAATGTTACTAGGCAACCAGTCTTTTTTTTATCTGAACCTCCACCTCAACATAAACTTAACCTAGTACATCTCGGCTATCCCATACCATAAGTCACCATTAGTAGAATGTGAAATTCCTACCATTTCTGCAGGAGCTTCCATCCATTCCTTTTTAGAAGCTTCATAACAGAGAAAAGTGGCATGAATGTAGGTGCAGTGGTGTCGTGTCTCACTTCTTTGAGTATATTGGAGACATGTTGTCTGTATTTGGCAAAACAACCCGACCACTTTAGGGATTTGAAGAACCAACCAACTTTTTAGAGGATTTCCTTGCTAGTTCGCATCAGTCAACTATATTGACCTAGCTGCAAGTCATTTGCTCCCAATTTGGGATAGTTGGATAGATTTCAATACGGACGTATATTCAGTTTATTCCTAATGCATAAGACACAGGAAAATATGATATCCGTGTGGTTATGACTTTGTATCTAACTTGTCTTGACGTGCCTCGACTTTCTTCTATATAGCCATCATTTACCTCGCTACCAAAATAACACTAGACTGTCCGACACTAGTGGCATGTCTGAAACCAGTGAGCCTTACTTTTAAAGAACAACACAGTATTCACAGACGGAACTGTATCTTATGGAAGTGTCTTGCATATAGTACTCAGTGTTTAGGAGTATATCTAGTAACCATGTGTCTTTAACTAGTTGATACTGAGAGGCTTTTAATACACTCTTTGCATGTATGTATGTTTGTATGTATGTATTAATGTATGGAAACGTCCTAGTAAAAAGCAGGAACCCTGTAATAGTGTGACTTGTTGCACATTGAATAGATTTACATTTTGTATTGAGACTTTTTTATCATAAAAAAAATGATATGAACAACATAAAAATAAATAAATGAATTAAAAAAAATAGCAATAAAAAAGAGATAATCAATACATATAGAATTACACTGCTTTTGTTATTGCCCTAATTGCAATTTTTAGAGTGGTTTTTGCTTTTATTTTTTGATGATAAAAAGTTCATGCATCGTTTATGAAGAGCAATTCATTTATCCATGATAATCCTAAAACCCATAAAGCTCAAGCAAAGAGTCCTTACTTCATTTGCTGTGGTTGGATAAAGTGTCAGACATCTGCCAACGTGCAAATGTTTGTCAACAGAAAGTTAAGTCCGTCCTTGCAGATTTGAATGTTAAAGTTCTTGCTTACTGTCAATCATCTACCTTTGAAGGAAATGAAAGCCATCACATGTATGATTGTAAACACTGAAGTCCTGAAGAATTTATGACCCTCGAGCTGGAAGTGGTAAAACCTCGCTTGACTGACGCATTTCGCCTAATCATGTACCGGCTCTCGTGATAAGTATGTATACCTTGGAACTTTGAAAAATGACACAGTTCTCAGAGAACTGTTTATTTTCTGCGCTTTTATGTCTCAACCAGGAACTGTCAAACAGCTGCTCCGAGACGGGCCTTCAGTTTACCACCACAGAACACAAGGGCACATTTTAGTGGCTTGCAGTTCCTAGCAGCAGCTGTGCTGCTCGATACAACAGTTTCTGGTTGGATCTTTAGGCTCAGTACTAAAATGTGAACATTAGACCAAAGCCAAAATCATTAAAGCCAAGTTATTGTAAAGGTGTACTTTAGATCTTCTGTAAGCACCAAAGCCTTCATTGGTATCTAAGTGGAGATTGGTTTTTTTTTTATGCTCTGCAAATTGCACAGATATTCCTTTTTGCATCTTGTAGCAGTTGCCAGATTCAGTCAAAAACAAGTTTTTGCATGACAGTGGGGATACACAGTATTGTTCAATTAAACAAGATATGAGGTGCAATGCTAAAACACCGTACAGTAAGTACACACTGTACAAGTCTACACTCAAATCCCTTGATACCTGCAAGCCTCCATGAATATGTACCATCCTGAAAAACTATGATTACTATGTTATTTACTGTTCATCAGATTTCTATGTTTAATGCAGTGTAGTTGTTTGAATATCATTGCTATCACACAAAGCCTTGTATCTTTGCCGTTTTCCACTTTTTGACACAATTGGAATCTGGCAGATGTTCTTCAAGTCACAAATTAATGGTGAATGGACCAATAGAAATGCTCCAAAATGACTTTGTGGAGATATGAAATGGTTACATGGCAGTGACAATATTCCTATTATATATTAAATGAATATATGTTATATTATACTTATGTATTATTTATTCTTTTCCTGATTAGAATTAAGTATTGATCTTATATGCAAAATAACTGGATCATAAAGGACATTACCTAGGGAACCTGCACAATAACCCTGCACAAAGGGTGATGCATTCAGTGTAATTGATGTAAATGTGCACATTGTTTGCATAGTTTCAGACGCAGTTTCAGAAGTATCAACAATACAAACACTAAATGAATAAAACTGAATAAAGTTATAGAATAAAGAAGAATGAGTTATGTGCCACATATTTTATATATGTTGTATAAGCTTTCTTAGTGCGGTATGAGACAGATATTAATAAGAATGCAAGTATTGCAGGCCTGAGTAGATGCAAATTAGGTCTGAGTGTAGGCCCGTAAACTGCAGCAGCAGTAGATACTGTAACAACGACAGCGTGCACCAGAGTTGCTCTATAAAAGTGTTCATCATGAGCTTTCTGCCTTTCATGCCAATGTGCTGGTCACAAGCAATTGAAACTCTGGGGCCTTGGCCTGTCATTAGTGTAGTCTCTCTCGCTCTCTTTCTCTCTCTCTCTCTCTCTCTCTCTCTCTGCTGTTAAGCTGTAGTCTCGAAAGTATCACCACGCCCTATAAACCCTCTGTCTCTCTTTGACCTCTACCATCATGCTGGGCTGCCACGGTCTAACCCACCGCCTCTTGATTGTGGCTGGGTGTGGGGCTGGGAGAGGTTGAGACTGGCCGCACTTAAAGTCTTTTTTTTTTCCAACTGTTCGGGTTTGTCAAGCCGGTTAGCATTAGCGCAACCCTGCACCCCCACCCCCTCCACCACTGCCCACCACCCCCTAACTCCCACCTCTCCACCACCCCCTACCCCACTGAAACTAGTCAGCCAGCGCTCAGGCTCTCTAAAGCGTCCTGCTGGTTTTACACGTACCTTCCAATTACACGTGGCCCCCAAAAAAAAGGCAAACAATGCCCTCTCAGTTGTGTCAAAGAAGCCTGAAGCTGGAATTCTGCAGTTCAGCAACGTCTCAGCAAAGTTCACTGCAGTTCAGCAGAAAGGGCAGGGGAGGAAGAACACATATTTGTTCATGCCTTTCAGACTTGTAAGCCTGTTTGCATATATAATGACTTCGGTTTAGTGACTTTAAATGAAGTACACGCAATTTAATCAAAGTCTGTGTTTGTTGTTCTGTGTGCTACCAAGGTATCCACCAAACACATGTACACAGGACCCAACCAGCCATCGGGCCAGACTCTGGGTTTTCTTTTTAATCAGACTGAAGTGTTAAGCCGTGAAATACTACAATAATAGCATCAAAAAAGCCTACCATGCTGCGCTCGCTGCTTTACAGACCCAAACGTCTGCATAGGCCCGCCCCACTGGAGCCTACTCAGAGATTTCGCCCTTGATCTCTCTACTATAAATGACTTTTGAAGGCCGAGTTCAAATGTAATGCAATCATTTTTCCAGGGTGGTAATTGCCTTTAACACTTAATGAGCCCACCCAGGATTTGGGCTGACTTTAATTGTTACCATGTTACCATCTCTCTTTCTCGCTCTCTTTCTCTCTCTCTCTCTCTCTCTCTCTCTCTCTCATTCTCTTTACTGCTCTCTCTCCCTCTGCTGTGTATATCTTTCTTTAACTCCAGTCAATGCAGCTCACGTAGTAATAAACATGAAGGGTGATGAACACATCAATGCAAACATTAGATCTTCCTAATTGACTTATCCATGCTCCACCCATACACACGTTCCTTCATAGCAACCATTGCTAGGTTGGGAAAGCTTTACAGATTGCTGTCAAAAAATAACAAAATACAATTATGGACAAAAGTATTGGGACACCTGCTCATTCATTGTTTTTTTCCCAAAATCAAGGCAATACTGTCCAGGGACATTTGTACTAGATGTTGGCGCATTGCTGTGAGGATTTAATCATATTCAGACACAAGAGTGTTAGGGAGGTCTGGATGTTAGATTATCCTCACCCCACCTTATCTCCAACTCCTCCCAAACGTATTGGATAGAGCACCATCATTCCAGAGAACACAGCTCAATGCTAGAGGGCTTGTACCCCTCTAGGCCACCCCTGGCATTAGGCATGGTGCCAATAGATCCATGTTTATCTGCTCCAGAGTCCTTTTCTACTGTCAATACAGATATGAGTGGAGTAGTTCCTCCATTTAATTTGCCCTACAGCTCGCCCTCTTGTTTTCTAAAGGCTCAAGCGTCTGATGTCTGGATTAATGCTCAGGTTTACCTACATAAGCTCTGGGTGAAAGTAGCCGCTGACGGAAACGATGCTGTGTTACCACAGCTTAACTCAGCAACTGACTGGAATCTCAGCATTATATAGCAACTATAAACAGAGTGTGCTATGACTTTCCACTAGACTTAATTCAGTTTCTCTGGCGTCCTATAAGAGTTGCATAATTTAGCTACAGCCTGTCGGCAGAACATGGATAAGCAGGTCAGTTACCAGTCATTTTCATGCTGGTACAAAATAACTAGCCTGTAGCCAGTGATGCACTCTTCATGCACTCTTCATCCCCTCTGAGAAGAAAAGGCATGTTGTCAGGACTGTAGCAAGACTGTTTTAAACCCCTCACCGTGCTTGACTAAAATGCTTGGCCTCAAATTAGACAGGATTTAATTTCCGCTATGACTGCCACAGTGCTAGAACCACTTATGCTTTAGTTATACTTTGTGGTCGCATATCCTGATCTCCCCTTACAGCAGGCAATTCTTTTATTCTTGGTCCATCATCATGTGCACATCTGATGTCTTATGGAATGCCCTGTCCCAGTTGGATAATCACTGTCTCATGTGCAGCTGTTCTTCAACTTCAAATGCTGCTCATAGCTCAATGCAATTAGATGTAATGGAATTCATAAGCAGATAGCTGAAGCTCCATGGCCTGCCTTGCACGGACTGCCTTGCACGGACTGCCTTGCACGTAGAGGTCACACACAGGAATTACTAGTACAGGCACATCACTAGTAATGATGAGAAGTGTTTCATTGGCACTGTTACAGAAATATACTGGAAAATAAGTTGAAGAGAAGCGGAAAATAACAGATTTAAATTTAATTTACAGCACTGGAGAACATAGGTGGCAAAAAACAGGACATCAGCTCTTTTATTGTTTATTCCTGTCCTGTTGGCAGAGAGTATTGTTCTGTTGGCAGAGAGTCCTATTCTGTACTCCTCTACAAGGACTGGACAAGCTGTGTGTGCATTTGCACATCTGTGTCAGCAATGGATGCAATTCATAGTAGCTAAATGCGTTTATTAGAAAGGGCGTCCACAAATATTTGGACATATAGTGTAAGCCAGGCTTCTACAGCAGACAGTATTAGGCATAGCTGTTTTAATAACTGTTACGTTGTAAATTAGTTCTATTGTGAGCGTCTGTCAAGCTAGGGGTTACCTAACGCGAGCTAACATTGAAGGAAGGACAATGGGCTAGATCAGGGTTTTTAATGATACCTTTACTTGTGTTCAAGCAAATCAGTATAGTTGCAGTACTTTCACTTAAGCTGGGATTCTCCGTTCTTTTTTCTACCCTTGGTTGAGGCTAACCATGGAAACCTAAGAAAATGTATAAGATTTGCATAATTGTAAAAGGACTTGCTCAGTCAGCATAGCAGAATGCAGCTCCCCTGCAGAGAAAACTGGTCTTGCATAAGGCCACTGTCAAGAGTGAAGTAAATGAAACTGTCCCACTTCCTTTAGAAGAAAGTAAATCACGTCACAACCTGCTTTTGTTTCGGTTTGCTAAAACGTCAGTTTCACACTTACAGCAATGGTTTGTATAAAAGGTTTCCCTTTATTTGAAATTAGAACCATCATCCAAGACTCAATTGTTGTCAGAGGCTGGCTTCTATACATCTGCATTGGGCTAATGTAGCTATAAGTAATGTAATTGAACAACTTTACATGAAAAGACTAATGTAGGCCTCTGTCAACTAGCTAAACACAGTAGGGGCAGCCTGTCTGTATTTGTCCTTGTTCACAGATAACAGCATGTCATACAGTGTGACATAAGCAAGTTTAGCTAACATCAAGAGCATGTGATCATTTGCATATAGCTACATTGGCCAACTTAGCCTCACATTAACACCAGTGCAAAATAAGTAAAGAAGCAAACAACAGACACACTTTTTTTGCCTAGTGCTGTCCTTAGATTCAGGTCATGTGTGATTTACAGGGATGTTCCTGTAAGTTCTGCAAGTTGGCATATATCAAAGAGAGAGGCTCTGCTTTAGTTTGGGTGGTGGATGAGCATTCTTAAGATGAAAGGGAGGTTATGGCTTTGGGATGAGAGTGTGGGTGTGGGGGTGTAGGGGGTGTGGGAGCTGGCCCATCCTGTAATTTGGGCTACTGTTGCATGCTTTGCCTTCTCCACAACCGCCGGTCAGGCAACCTTTCCTAGCAGCTTAGAAATAAAGAGCCTGTATACGAGGATGTGCTGAGGTAAAGCAGAGCAATTTGGGGAAACCACTTGAGGGGGGAAAGAAAATGAAGCTGAGGACTTTGGGCAAGTCCATTACCGAACCATGCAGTGGCTTTATTTATTCCACGAGGCCGCCACTCCCTTTGGTATAAATAGAAGCGCTGTAAGGCTAAAAATAGCCACTTGCGCAAGGCTATTAATAGCTAAGTCCTCCGAACTTTATACTGTCAGGAGCTATTGGGCATGAGGCATGAGTAATAGCTACTGGGGAAAAGAAAAAGCCCTCTGTTCCTGTTTTTTTTTTCCCCTCTCCCCTCCTCTCTCTGTCTCTCTCTCTCTCTTTTTCTCTCGCTCTCTCTCTCCCTGGCTCCAGCCTGTAGTCGTCCAGTTGATTTTCATTCAGTGTTCAGCCACTCATGAAGACTGCTATTGTGCTGCAGGGCCAGCCTCTGCGTACACACTTTTTCCACCGGTTTTGGAGTGACTGTTGGAACACACAGTCAGCCATTGTCTGCCTCACGCCACTAAGGGTTTGGTGTACAACAGCACTTTATTATTATCAGAGTTCATTCCCTCCCTGTAAGCCATATAATCTCCACACACTTTTTTCCCTAGAAAGTGAACATGAATTTCACACCCTTAAAATAAATAAAGGAAAGCGTGCCCTCCTTATCCTGGTAAGCTGAACATAAATGCATGAGTAACATTTGATCAATATCCTTAAAGAGGAATTTCACCACTCTGTATAATTCAGTTGTTCAAGATGTAAACAAAGCCATGTCATGTAGGCTAATAACTTTCTGTAAGGGTGCTCTAAGAGGCATTCAACTTTTCAGACATCTGGTGCCATTCACCATTCTTTTGTAAGTGGCTCCAGAATCCTGCATTTCATATTTTACCATGGTTGATCATTTTCATAATATAATAATATATAATAATAATATAAGGCCAATGGGCTGTGTGCTTTGAGTGAAAGGACTTTATTGAGTACTAGGTAAAGCACTGATATTCTTTCCCACTGTTAGAGACTGTGTGCTACAGATGCAGACAGAAAAAAGACAGACTTTGCTCTTTGCGAAAGAGCTTTAAAGGTGCTGAACCAGAATATGTTACCAGAAGATTGTAGGACAGCACTCATGCAATTTATAGAACATTTCTGTATAATTCTCAGACAAAAACCAAAGGCATTCTTATGACAAAATGGCCAAATGTCATCTAAATAATCCTGGTAATTCTCTAAACCCACCCACCCTAATGTCATTACTGCTATAAGCCACCCTTATCAGTTACAATACAAGTCAAACTTCACAATTTAGAGTTTTAATATTAATAATAATTATTATTATTAATTAATTTTAATAATAATTATAATTATTATTCAAAACAAACTATGCAAATTTGCATTAAAACATATACACACTCAACTTATCAATAACAGGTTTGTTCATACCATGCAGTGTTATTGTGTTTAATAAGTAATATGATTTGCACATTCATGTTCACAATTTCTTGTTTTAGGGGAAAAAGACGACAAGCAAGTGATCCTAACCCACACTGAAATCACCTTAAGAGGCGATTAAGAGGCTGTTAAGAGGCTGTGTATAATTATTTTGCATCTTCATACAATTACTGAAAATGCAATGATAATGCTTAAAATGAACATGGACCAACTGATCCTTTCAGCTATTAATACTAATGCAGACTAACTGCATTAGTATTAACTGTTGTGAATTAGTTGATTAGCAGATCTAGTGGAGTCCCACAGGGTTACATTTTAGGGCCTATGAATTATGACAGCAATTTAGTAATGAAAGTGCTTACGTACAGGGTCTGAGGGGTTTAAGACCCCTCAGCCCAAAAAGTTCTTTAGAGCAACCAACTATGGTTTTTCAGTGGCATTGCACTGCATATTGTTCTGAGCGTGAGGTTGAAACCTTTAGTACGCGTGGACCCAAACACTTTGTGTTTGACTGTAGACTGAGCATGTGCAGATCAGAATGGCAAACATGTTTTCTAACAAAACAAAACAGATGCAAGTTTATCTACGGTCAATAAAATCCTCAAACTGAGCCTGTGTACACAGGAAAACCAACAAGATAGCTCTGCATTGTTTCGAATCATTTCACATGTTTCCTTAACAGTTGCTATGACACATAATATTTGTAAGGCTGCAGATTAAAATGAATGTATAAAGGTTTCACTGGTAGCCCTTCTAGGTTATTGTTTCACATTCATAAGCGATGTTCACCAACAATGTATAAATACACTCCCTGCATTCATTTCCTGACTGCGTTTTTTAGTCACCCCCTTGTTCTGACAGTGCTGCAGTGCCATATGAACTTCATCTCCTCTTGGCCTAGAACATTCACATCACATCTGCTGTAAACCAGTAATTGGTATGTTTAATTAAGCATGAGCTACTGGTTTATGGTGGCGAGATAAAGTGCTGGAGCTGCCTTGATTAAAGGCATCACACGGAGCGCTGTGAAATGAGAGCATTTAGAACCTCGTGGCTTTTATAGCCTGCTTGATTTGGTTGAGAGAACGCGGGACAGCACCGGCACCATAAAACCCCCTGTGCCTCTGTCACGGCCTCCAAATTTGTCTGAGGGGGCCGAGCTGTAAAAGGGCTCATTCTGTGGGTGGGAATAGGCCTCGGCGCGCATGAGCCTCGCCTGCCGCCAGTCTCTGTGTACCTGCTGACCTCAGCGCGGGAGTCAGGCTGGGTGGCACATACTCATTACAGATCACACACAGATCAAGGCTTTATGTGCAGGAAAAGGAGGGGGAGAGGAATCGTCTCTATGTCTGTGTGTGAACTGCTTTGGTTTACTGTGAAAGGCCTGGTCTCCCTCTCTCCACCCATCCCTCTATCCCTCTGTGCCGAAGTACCTACTGTACATAGATCCAGCTCTGGTTTCCACTATTCCAAAAATAGCACTATAGCTATTTAGAGTTCAAGTCAGCCAATTTTTTTATCCACCAGTTAGAATTAACTGCAGTCCATTTATATGTACATGTGGCATGCAAAAAAGATCATGCACAGGCACTCATGGTCAAAATTTCTGTTACTGTAAATAGCTAAGCAAGTAAAAGATGAACAGATTTCCAAAAGTTTGGACATCCTGCATGGCCAGAACTTAGTAACACATAACTTGGCAAGTATTACAGCTTGGAATGCTTTCGTGGTCTATCCACAGATTTTCAATTTCTGTAAGGGCCATTGTTTAACCTTCAGCACACACTTCTTGAAATAGTCCATTGTGGATTTTGGGGTGTGTTTTGGATCATTATCATGTTGCAAAAAATAAGATAAGAAAAAAATAACACTTTATTGATTGGAAATTGCCACAGTACTGTACATACTGCACATGGGAAGACATACATTATTAGAATATATACAACAACAAAAGTTACAATTCTTCCCTCTACCCGTGAAATGTTCCTTGTGTCACTGGCTGCAGCACAAGCTTGATCAATCCACCCCATGCTTAACAGTTTACAGTTACACTTTACAGCATTACTGAGGTGAGGTACTGAAGCCTGATGAATAATGGGTTCTTGACCACAACCCCTACTTCAGTTCATCCCATTGGAATTGAGTGGAGCCTTTTTACTGCCTTCCACATATTTCCCACCAGAGAAAGTGACATCACTAAGTGCAGTTCACCTGTTTTATCCATGTTGACCTGAACATTGAGACAGACATAACATATTTTTTAATGACTGAAATTACAAATTCTACAGAAGAGCTGTTCTGTGCAACTGATTAACTAATAGCTGTTGATGTAGTGAGCACAAAAAATGAAAATCAGACTTTTTTGTTAAATACCTAATATTTTGTGTATAGATTGTGCCTAAATGTACATTATTATTATTATTATTGTATAATAACAATAAACATTTAATATAATAATAACAATAATAATTATTATTATTAGTAGTAGTAGTATTTATACTACTACTTCTAGCATTGACCATATGTATAGATATATATAGCTATATGAATTCATATGAAATATGCTGATATGGTATAAACGACCTTGTTTTTCATCTTAAACACAAATACAGGCAAGTGAAGAGTGATTGGTGTGTTTTGTGTGCATCCTGACAGAAACCTCTCTCTCTCTCTCTCTCTCTCCCTCTAACGCTCACAGCTCGTCAGAGGAACAACAGATGAGTTTTTCCGCATTCCTCACATACCTGCCAGGGAAGAGTCGTGCTGCTTCCGCTGGACCATTTCTAGAGAAACAGTGGAGTCCGCCTTCAGCGTCCTTCAGAAGGCAGCTCGCTGTGTTTAGACATTCGCACTGCTCGGTGGAACCTCCGAGAAAGGCTCAGATTTGCCCATATTTGGTCAATGACGTTTCCGGAGATACCGATGCGTAATCGGTGATAGGCTACGTAAGTGGAGCGGAATACATAATTAGCTCGGGGATGCCCACCAACACTTTCTCTCACACACGCAGACGCACACGCTACGCTCAGTGGAGAAAACGAGCATGGAATGATTGTATATTGGGTGAATATTACTGATTTGGGGTTTGATGCCACCAATGTTACGCTTGAATGTTATGCGTGACATAGACTACATTCACTCCGACATACTGAACCGTAGCTCTAAAGCACTACACGTCCAAAACGCATATATAGTCCTCATTCAGTTACATAATAGCCACGTTAGCTAAAGCTAACATGCAGCCGGATCCAAGTGTTGATAGGTTGTAAAGGTTAAAGCTAGAACGACACAGCCAGGCTCATATACTGTCTAATAGTGTGCCTGATCATGTCCTGTCTCTATTACCAACCGTGCTGTCGTACAGTATATCCTTGGCAATTTCTGATTCCTTACATCATTTAGGATCACATTAATACCACCTGCCTAACACTGTGGTGTAGGTCACCCTCATGCTGCCAAAACTGCTCTAACCTGTCGAGGTTTGGACTCCACAGGACACCAACACGTTGGCAACGGATCCTAAAAGTCCTGCAAGTTGGGAGGTGAGGCCATCAATGAGCCTTAGGGGTTCAAGACCCCGTCGCTAGTAGAGAACTTTTGATAGGTACTGACCACTGCACACAAGGACAAACCCCCCACAAGACCTGATGTTCTGGAGGTGCTCTGACCCAGTCGTCTGGTCATTACAATTTAGTTCTTGTCAAAGTGTCTCAGGTTCTTACGCTTGACCATTTAGCCTGCTTCCAACACATCACCCTCAAGAACTGACTGTTTACATGCTCCCCAATCCCACCCCATTGACGGGTGCCACTGTAACACTTCACCTGGTGTTAATGTTATGGCTGTCTGGTGCATAATATGCAAGTTTTTAAGTATGCATCCCCTACATTGAGACTACAGCTCAGAAATGACTCAATTTCAAATACACTGATACTTAAGTGTGATTGGTATTAGGAAACTAAACTACCTGCAGTTCTATGTTGACTGGTTTAGTAAAAATACCCCACAGTATCAAAGCTTCTAGTAAAGACTAGGATGAGAACTGCAAGTTCACCAGAGCTTTCAGTTTGGCCTATATCCTCAATCCCATTTCTGAGATTAAGGTTTCAATCCATTTAATAAATATTTAGTGGACTGCAGAGAGAGCTTAGTTAGGTGTAAGATCTTTTATTTCTCAAACTATTGTTGTTTAGTGACACAGTCTACTGTTTATGTAGACCCCATGACCCTATTCACATATACTGTAATGTTCATTTTGTAAAGTCTAGCTTCATGTAGAGTACCTACTCATATAGTGTGTAAAGTACACTGTCAGTACACCTCCACTATTGCCAACTCTCAAATACATCAAGACATTGGGATTAGCATTTCCACCTGCTGCTTACGGGCAGCTCTGTATCAACTGGTTTAGTGCAGATAGTTTTGGTTTAGGCTTGAACAAGTTTACCAGAGCTTTGACCTATATACTTAATTACTCAGATCAATTCATGAAATCATTCATGCACTGTAGTGAACGTCTGGTTAGACTTTAAGCCTGCTTCTTTCTGGCAATAGCCTCAGCTTGTGTGAACTTGGTGGAGTGGACAGCTTTCCAAAGTAAACAGTACTCAAATGACCTCAGGTCCCTGTTCCATGAGCCTGGTGTTGCAACTGTGACGGTGCAGACTGACGCAGATTCCAGTTTATGAGGATGTGAAGACTCTCCCCCTCAGCAAACTGAGAATATAATGTGCCTTACTTCTGTTTGCATAATCCATCCCTTAGGCAGTGGATGTCCGAACATGTGTGTGTGTGAGGTTCCTGTTTTGTCTGCATTACCCCTCCCGCTTCCCCATATCAAGACACCAAGTCAAAATGTTCAATTTCCAAACAATAATTTATTGAAACAGCAATGACTTTTCACATGAGGTTTGACCACACATATATTACTCTGTTTAAATTACAGCAAATAAGTTATAGCCTACAAAAAAAAAAAAAAAAAAAAAAAAAAAAAAAAAAAAAAAAATCCATTTGTGGTTTCCATATATTGAATCAGTCCCAAAGACATCATCATGTCTTGTAACACTGGCCTCCTTCTTGCAGTCACACAAAGCAGATGCAGTCCACATGCCATTAAGGCAGCAGGCCTCATGTCCATGCACATGAGCGATTCTGCTAGCACACTTTTTTTTTTTCACAGAGTTCAGTCCAGCAAGTCAGCGAGTGACCTGCAAAAAGAAAACCGCACACCATGCTCGCGCTCTCTTTCTACAGTCGTGCTACGCCGCTTCCCCCCCTTCTCGGCTTCTGTCCACAGCGAAACCAAGCGCGCGCCCCCGCGCGGAGCTCCTCCGACACGGTGCGCTCCATCACGGCTTTTCCTCCTACTCCTCCGCCTTTTCCCCCTCCTCTTCTTCTGCTTCTTCTCTTTCCTCCTCCACCGCTACCTCCCTCACGCGGAGGACGGAACCAGGGCTGCGGAGTGAAGCGCACTCTTCCTCCCTCTCTCTTCAGCCTCGTCGCCGTTGGCTGATGCAGAGCGGTGGCCAAAAACACAAAAAGCCCCCCTTTTGCATTCTCGGGTTTGCAATGGCGGTTAATCGCTCGTTTCTTTTTCTCTTGTTCCCACGCGCCGGTCGGTAAGCTTTCAGCGCTCGCGCAGGGACAGGCATGGCACCCACTGGTTTCTGCAGCGGCTCTCGTCGCAGTAGTTGCCCACCTCTTGAAGAGCCTGGCATTTCAGTGGTTGGCATTGAGGGTTCTGTAGAAACAAATGCAAAGACAAAACGACGTTAAGTCAAACGGCTCTGAGAATGACACTGAATGCAAACCGTGGCTAATCGCTAAAGCTAGCATAAATACGCTGATGTATCTATAAGCGCTGGTGGGGGGAGTCCCGAGAGAGTCCGGGGGCTAAGCTATACCGCTATACCGAGCATATTCGTGTTTTTACATACTACGTGTATTACGGTAATACGGAGCACTAGGTAAGCTATCTGAAGTAATGTCATCTTCAGATCTCGTCAAAACGCAAAGTGAAAGTCGACACTTACGGTCACTAGGATGCAGTGGAAGTCCCTGGGCTCGCTGCTGTTGCTGTTGTTGTTGCTGCTGCCCCCGGTGCTGTTATCCACGTCGCCCGGCTCGCCCAGAACCTGAGCGAGGCGCCGCAAGCCGGACACGCGCAGGATGTTGATGTCGTTCTCGCAGCAGAAAGCTTGCAGCAGCGTGAAGTGGATCTGCAGCGCGATGTCGTCCTCGTCCTCCTCGTCCGTGGCCAGCACGCACAATACCACGCTATCTGGATCCCTGTGGTCGAGAAAGGGGGAAACGAATTTAGTGCCAAGTCCACAGAGCATGTTTTTGGAAGGGCTAGCATTCAAGATGACGGTTGGTTCAAACTAGAGTTAGGACAATGTAGGATACTTACACATTCATCAGCTTTGCAGACTCGTAAACCCCAACGGTCAGACAGTCTTGTCTCTGTGCTGCTACCAGCAGCTCTTCTAAGGCTTGGCTCACGGTGTCCATTCTAGAAGAAAATGCAAAACTTGATCAGCAACTTGTGGGTTTGGTTGCATTGAGCGCCATGCACCAACTCTAACTGCACTGAGATACAGCGTCTAATGCATGCAAGAGACACTTAAGACTATGCAAACTCGAACCAAGATCAGAACTTACTTCTTGTCAGCCATATCGCATCCAACGACTTCTTCCAGAGTCATGTTGTGTTGAGATGATGGTAATAATCCAAACGTCTCAAGAAGTACCCCAAAAAGATCACAAAATCCAAGTACGAGAGTGTCGACGAAAAGGCAAGGTAGATAGTAATCCAAACACGTCTCCTAGTGCTCGAGAGTATCCTGCTTGTTAGTCTCGTTCCTTGTGCTCGCCAAGTGTCTTCTGCCGGGTATCAGCGAAACTACGCATATATCTACCGGGGGGGAGTGGTCTCCTCCAACGCACTGTATTACCATTGGCTCTGAAACTTCTCGGCTCTCAGGCCATTGGCTGTTTGTGGAGACTCCAATTCGGAGCCCACGTGGGCCGATCACCCCCCCCACCACCACCACCACCACTACCCCATTTCGGTCTCTGGTTGTTTATATCACTATCGAGTCTGATGGAATTTCCTAAGCTTCCCTTTCACCTTGAATTCAGACATTGCTGAAAATTCAGAAAATTTCATCATGCATGTCATTTTATTAATGTACATGTGCATGTGCCTACACATCATTTATCAAAAAGTCAATTCTGCATATATACATATATATATATATATATATAGTTTTGAGATATTGATTAAATAGGAATACAATGAATGTGCTATAATAATACAAAGCTCTTTTGCAGCCCCACTAAGTTGTAGAGCTTTAATGAAAATGTGTCCCTAATAAACAAACAAACAAACAAAACATGATGTGCCATAGCGTGCATTACACTTGCAGATCTCCTGGCATATCGGTTGTATTTACATTTCGCTTGAGTCTCTGGTTGTCCCCGTACAGTGTGCAGAGGCTCTGGAAGGTGGTGGAGTTTATCTGGAACTTACCTGGAACTTTCATCACTCGCTGTTCTGCTTCCAGAAGCTCTAATTATGGCGACCTGCTCTAGTACGTTGTTGATGGTACAGGTTGTTGTTGTTGTTGTTGTTCTGTTGCCCTCTGCATGGCCCTGCAGAAACAAGGTCAATTTAATAACGAGAACCTAAGACTTAATTAATTAAGCAGAAATAGTCATCGACTAAGCACAAAAAAATGTTTTACACTTTATCCAATGATCTGCAACATTGTATTTTTGATTTCTATTCTGTCTGAATGTGGACATGGATTGTAATCATTTCTGATGTTTTCTTTTAAATAAACACCCCAAAGACACGTTACTTAAGTTTCACGAAATCAAATCACAGACTCCTGACGCCCCCTAGCGAATGTGTCATGTAACTTTTGCATATGCACTTATATTAACAAATTGTAAAATAGAAAAAAGCAAACTAATGTGTAATATTTTTTAATGCCTTTTAAAATAAATTTAATTGCTTCTGAAAATAATAATAGTAATTCCTTTTAAGATGCTAGTATGAGAGTGTCATTATCACGTTTAAAGAACTAGTCCATGTTTTTAAATTCTGCAGAGGAGATTTCTAGTCCGAGACTGCCACCTGGCGGCTATTAATGCCAGGAGGATAATAGGTTTATTTATATTTCAGGCCAGGTTCTTGTCAACTGTTTTGCCGTGTGTGAGATACACTTAATCGCTTAGCTTTCATTTGAAAAAGTATGCTATTGCAGTTCAACCTAATGATCATTGGATGGTCAGACTGCCTCCTACATCTTGCAAGTCAGGGAGGATTACACAAGTGAGCAATGCTCATCTCACTGCACTGAGTTCAGGAAGCTACGTGGAAAAAGTCAGGGGTGGTTGTCTCGCTACTGTCTGTTCTTGGACCCCCTGCTGTACCCATTCAACTGGAATCCACACCATTAGACACCTCTGGAAACTGAGCTTCAACTTGACACCTCAGCTCAGCCATGAAAAACACTTACATCCTGCAGCAAAGCAAAGTCCAAGAGCCTATTAAGTTTGATTAATGTCTTTAGCAAGGTGGAAATGCTTAGGTGGAACACATCACGTTTTTTATTATTCATTACAATTAAATTCCAATTACAATTAAAACTGTTGTAATTATCTTTGAATAATACATTTTAATTATTTTATTTATGTGATTTTCCCCTTTGCTTTATTCCCTTTGGTTTGACTGGCCTGTCATTGTTATTTGTGCACATTCATTTTTTTTTATTGTTATATTTAATATAGCTCGTTTTGTTATTTCTTTTGTTGTGAATTATCAAAACATAATATAATAGTGTTTTTTATGGTGTAATAATTTTTTATTAATACATTCATTTGTTCGACAGCTGTGTATGTATAACATGTATAACATGTAACACAGAAAACAGACTAGATGATAAGGACTGTGTGAAGATTAAACTATTATTATTATTATTATTATTATTATTATTAGCAGTCGTAGTGGCTTCCTAGTTAGTTATTCGCGGTTGGTCACGTTCGCTGACGTTTGTCCAATAGGCGCTATTTTTCAATTGTGACGTATGCACTTTTAAAATCACCGTTCTAAATGGCTTCACCTGGGCTCGTGCGGTGACACAGGGAGACCCGCCGGGGGAGGCTCTCCAGGTTAGCTTCCACTTCAGTTACTGGTTCAGCATCTGTAGTATTTCGTCTAGATGCAGCTGTAAACTTTTTAGTCTGCTCCTCCAGTTTCTGAGCCTGAAAATCTGTATCATGTCTTTGTCCGCAGTATGTCTTCACCCACGTTCACGGATATCTTCCACTGTGAGGAGGGGTCTCACTCCAAAGACCCTTTCTCGTACACTGACGATGGACTGAATGATAGTTTGGATGGGTAAGAACTAAGCTAAGCTTCAGCTGGGGCTCTTAACTAATTCAAATTGTGTTAAGTTTACATGTAGTGTAAGCTAGGTCTGTTTTCAAGGCTCATTGAACATTGGTTTGCAGAAGTTCAGCAGAGCTGACTGATGTGTTTGAAGAAGAAGGGTGTGAGGGTGAGGCCTGGACTCCACCACCAAGTGAACTGAGACAGAAAATAGCTGCCCAGCTTGAGCGCTACCTCTCTGATGAGAGTCTGCAGGGTGATGCGTTCCTGTTAAAACACATCCAGAGGAACAAGATGGGTTATGTCAGCCTGAAGTTAATGACTTCCTTTAAAAAGGTGAGTTAAAAATGGATGGATGATATTTCTCTCTGAAGCTAATGCAGGACAATCTATGAATGTGTGTGTATGTACATAAAAAGATACTGGCATGGTACCAGAATTCCCATATCTGTACAGTCCTGTGCAACAAAGTGTTATTCCATAATGTTGGACATGCACTTCTCTACTCTGGTAGATCAGAGAGCTTACGCGTGACTGGCGTACAACGCTAGCTGCAGCACATACCTCTCAGCAGCTTGAGGTGAACGAGGCAGGGACCAAGGTGCGACGGAGAACCCCTGTTCCTGAATGGCTGCTGTGCATCCCTACGACAAAACTGCTGCTGGCTTGGAATTTCCAGGATAACGTCACTTCAACAGAGGCAGAGAACAGTGGGTCATCTGGAGCAGAGCAGCAGCAAGGCTTTATGGAGACTGCCATGTCTGTGTTTGGTTCACATGGTACAATCACTTCCCTGCGTATCCTACGGCCGGGAAAAGAGATACCTGCTGAGCTCAAGCGCTACACCAAGAAACACACAGAACTCGGGCGCAAGCTGTGTGCAGTGGTGGAGTACGATTACCTGGACGGGGCCCGCAAGGCTTATGAAGCTCTCAAAGCAGAGGAGCATCTGCACGGCGGGAAAGGAATTCGGGTGGTGCTCCTTGGTAGCCGCGGCACAAGAAAGCCTGGAACCAGCCAGAGCCATGCCGAGGAAGAGTCAGAGGAGTGCATTGAGGACGATGGTTCCAAGAAGCCGAACCGGAAGGCCAAGAGGCATCCCTACTCTCTGGAAGATTCAGCCTTGTACAGCTCCTCTGAGTCGGACTTTGCCCCAGCCTCACCACGACCTAACCGAAGGGTCTCCCGCCCCCAGGCCTTGTACGGCAGCCCCTTGGCCATCCCACGGGTGTCTACCTTCCGCTCAGACCCTTACAGGAACCCGCTAGGTAGCCCTGTCGGGAGCCCCCTCATACCCCGCAAGCTGTTCCCTGGAGGCCATGCCGCCTCCCCGTTGGCCATCCCACCTTTCAGTAGCACCCCTACCTCGGCTGGCAGTTCAGCTTACAGCAGAAGCAAAGGCTCGGGGGATTACTCCCAGGACAGCGCAGGGTACGTGGGGAGCCCCTGGGTCCAACGGCGCAGAAATGCTGCCCAGGTCATTCAAGCAGAGAAAAGCTGGCCCATGTCACCCAGTCAGATAAAGAGGCCACTTGGTGTGCTAGTTGTGCGCCAGCCGATGGGACCTGATGGCACCAAAGGCTTCCACAACAGCATTGGCAGGGGAAAGGTGCTGTTGCCACAGTGATGCATTGAAGATTTTCTGCAGTTGGCTTGTGATCTGCAGTTTAAAGCACTTATGTTTTCTTTTAAATCAATGTTTCATTACTGACCCCAGAATGCGTTGCTTATACCCAAGTGAAGAAGCTACTCCTTTATGCTTAAAAAAAAGAAGTTTTGTATCAGATAAATGAATAAATAAAGATGACCTTGTAATGAAAATTTTGTATTTGTTGGTGTCCATTCTAAAAGGGATTTTCCAGGCATTCTTTAGCAGGTCATTTCTAAACCCTTTTTTTCAAATGCCATGTTTAGCTGGTTTTGTAAAATAAGTGAAACCAATTCTCTATAGGCAACTCATTTATTTTCTGTGCATTTGTTTAAAGAACAATTCCTGTTTTATTCTGAATAACATTGGTTAAAAAAAATCTCCCCTTCAGTGTTACACTATGCAAATACAGTCATTATATTAAAAAAAAAAGGCGTCTGACTGTGTAGCGGATAAAGTTAATGCTAAAACCTTGCATTTCCAAAAAGGCAACTTTACAGGACTGCTGTAAGTCTTTCTGTGAGTCTTTCATTTTTTTTAATTTTTTTTTTACTAATTTTGGAGCATTTCTGTTGGTCAAATTGTCAAAGTGAAACACATGTACACACTACTAGACCACTTTTGGCAGGTACTGACCCAGAAAAAACACAAGACCTGCCTGGTGTTGTTTAGCCATCACAAATTGGTTCTTGTCTAAGTAGCTCAGATGCTTATGCTCCCCATTTTCCTGCTTTTAACACCTTTAAACATATCCACCCCTTAATAGATGCCACTGTAGAAGAAGGGTGTGCTAATGTTCTGGCTGATATGTGTGTGTGTGTGTGTATGTATGTATGTGTGTGTGTGTGTGTGTGTGTATATATGTGTATATATATATATATATATACACACACACACACACAACTTTGCTACTTAATAGCCTTTCAAAATATTGAAATTGTTAATATTTGAACAGTTATACAAAACGGTGTCTACTTTCACTGAAGTAAAGAATGTGTGTACTTTGTCTGGTTGATGATATTCCCAATAGTAGTTGCATTATATCATTAAATACCAAAAACTGACTGACTTGCAACATGTAAATATCTCTCAGCACGCTGCAACATTTATAGTGTACATTTTGCTTTTTTTTAAAAAGGGAAACTAGTACTAAACATGAGCCATCACAGAATAACAAAATAGTTTATTAGATATATTCAGAATAAATAGACCAACTCACCATGTTCTTTGAGGCACCAATTAACTCAGTACAAAATAAAAGGTAGCATACACACACTCCTATACCGGGCAGTAACAAGACACATGCCCTGATAACACAAGAACTGTGCCATGATGCAGTAGCACATTTTACCTTTGCATAAAACAAAGAGGAAGATATTGAACAGCTGTATTTTTTTCCCTAGCTGAAAATGTTCAAAAATAGGACGGTTGAGACACTCAGAATATGTGCAACAGTTACTCACTTGAATGAGAGCCTTTATGAAGGACTAATGCAACAATCAATCCAGAAGTGTGACTAGACAACCATAACCATTCCCTTTCCAGATCATACCTACACACACACACACACACACTAAAAGATTTAAACTTGCATAGACTTGATTTCAAAATTACTAAATCAAATTTACTCAAATATTTACTCAAATAAAAAAAATTAAAAAAATCACCACCCCACCAGGCAAACAAGAACTTGCACATCCTGTCTTGACATCGAAAAGGACGAGAAATAAAACTGCAATTACACAAAGCTGCAGAGATGGGATTATCTCCAACCAAATCAGCAGTATGCTTTACTTCTTTAGATGACAAATCAATAGAGACTTGTCTAGCTCAATGCAACAGTAACTTTACTGTAGTAAAACTGTAACCATTTCTCTTAAATCCAGTTGACCTGATCTTTAATGTAATAATAAAGTGAACAAAACGTGTAACTAGGTAAATGAACAGTTAGATTTGGCATCAAGGGAAATTCACTGAAGACTGTAAAGCTGTAGCTTCCAATGCTTCTCCCTTCTCAAGACGACTGCTGTTGTTCCCTTGAGCAAGGTACAGTATGTAAAGGAATACTCCAGCTTTTTCCAACCCTAATCTCTATCTGCTGTAATATGTGGCTGATTACTATGGATATTCATTTTGACTCAAAACTAAGAAGAGAAGAAAACTTGCTAGATACACGTTTCCTATAGAAGCCAGTGGCTGGCCGATTCAGCATAGGGATGTCACAATACACATTTTTAACTTTTAACAATATGGAACAGTTTCTACTTATCCTGTAAAAACTCAATCATACTTCTAAAAAGTCAATAGAAAGTAGGAAAACTAAACATGCCTCAACATAACTGTACAATGTGTGTATTAAAATGATTTGTTTAAAATGTTCTACAAAAAAAAAAAAAAAAAAGACTTGCATTGATCATGCTTGCATCAGTTACGGCACTTCTGTTTTGGCAACTGGACTTTAAGTAAAAGCAAAATGAATGCTGGCATTCCCTTTTTTAGGTCTGTATCAAAAATGCATTATGGTGTAAAATCTGTAGGGACAAAAATCTGTAAAACTGTATTGTTACAGCCCTACTACTTTTTTTAAGGGTTTTCTCTTCGTTTCATCAATACAGGAAAATGAGTCAAAATTATGGTCAATGGTAATCAAACAAATGCTAGAGATACAGATTGGGTTGAAAAATTGCCTCTTTAGGTTCCATTTCCTCTTTTGCAAATCATAACGGCATGGCAAAGCAGGACTGCACAAGCTACTTATTGCCCCTAAACTAAAAAACATTTACAGAAGCTTTGCTGGATGAACCCTATAATTAGAAAACTGGTCGATTTTGTGGTTAAAACAAACATAAAACTATATAAAATCAAAGTGACTAGGCTGTGGTGTTCACATTAAGAAAATAAACTTCACATATAAATGTAGGCCATCCTGCTTAACCGTGCTCTCCCAACACAGCTCTCAGCGGCTCTGGTGACAGCATAGGAACAGCTTGCTGAATGACGTCCGTGCTACTGTACTGAAAGGTAGATGTAAAGTATGGACACACTGCTGAATGGAAAATATATATCGAATAAAATTCAGGCTAACTCCTTCGCGTACACAGTTGCTGTCTGCTCCTATCTTTAAATCTACTCAGTCCGACACAAAGCTTGGAAAAAACAGAAGTTTCATTCTGCTTTTCATACTGTAGTTCCGAATACGACGCCATCCAGCTCCTGATCGTCCACGTCGTCCTCGCTGAGCGAGAAGTCTTTGTGATTGGAAAGGCCACTAGGGCTGCAATTTGACTCGCCGTCAGTGAGCGACGTGTCTGCGGTGGGCTTGCCCAAGTCAATAACGGGCCCCATTCTTTCCGCCTCTGCCATCTGGGCCAGCATGCTATCTAATAACGGACGGCTTTTGCAGATGTTGTCCAGCAGCTGACAGCGGTGCTGCAGCTGGCTGATCAGGGAATCCTTCTCCTTCACCATGTGCTGGAGTTTCTGGATGGATTCCTCTGACTGATAAAGCTTTTCATGGAGGTAGGAAATTTCCCTTGAAAAATAAGGAAAACAGAGTTAGTTGGCTTAGTAGATAGGGGAATCAGGAGTGCTGATGAGCAGTCAGAATGTCAAATGTTTGCAAATGCATGATTGCATGGTTACAATGTTAAAGTAATTCAGTTTCAGGTGAAATGCGCTGTTCTACACAGAAACTTACATTTGTTTACAATATATGGTGCTAAGAACCAGATATCTCAACTGTTTTAAGCCTCCAAGAGGCAACTTACATTGAGGTACAGAGATTTACAGTAAATATGAGAAGCTTCTGGCCTGATACAGAGATTCTGGTACAGAGATTCATGCAAGGCATTGGA
The DNA here is from genome assembly GCF_030463535.1 of Salminus brasiliensis. Classification (NCBI taxonomy): domain Eukaryota; kingdom Metazoa; phylum Chordata; class Actinopteri; order Characiformes; family Bryconidae; genus Salminus; species Salminus brasiliensis. Next base: position 11,622,418 of record NC_132894.1, on the reverse strand, counting down.
AGGCCAGTACCACCAAATATAAAAGTAATAAAAAGTACACTTGTACAAATACAAGTATCAACATTACATTAAAACATGAGATAATAAAAGTACAGATCTCTGAAGGTTCTGAAATGTTTTGAGAAGCTTTTGGACTTAAACTATGTGCATGTAAGGCCTTGTAAGGCAAAAGATTTACCACATTTTCCAACACCACTATGAACATCACATACATCATCTCCGACACCTGTAAGGCCACGGCTTGTTTTGGATAGTAAAAAAATGGCTACATTTGTGTTGTGAACATTGAAACCCATAGTTCTGAACACGCCCACTGCAAAGAAATTGTAAGCTTCTCTACAATGCAACATTTCACAACAAATCACTGTGAATGACTTGGTTTACATCTCAACCATTGAAGTATAGTATGTTCAAGATATTGACCATAGATACCAACCATAAAATCCAAACAAGCCATGTGAAAGCTACTCAGTTACCACATTCTATATGAATTACCCTAGGGTGTCAAACTCAGGCCCTAGGTGGCTACAGGCCTGCAGAGATTACATTGAGATCTAATAAGCTTTGAAATCAGCTGATCGGTTGAATCTGCTGTGTTTAAAGTGGTAAAATGACGAACTGTAATACTGGGACCCCCAGAATCCCCAGAATTACCTGTCTTTATTCTCGGTTATCTCCTGTGTCGTAGCCCTCAGCTGTTCGTCTTTCCGAATCAGGCTCTCCGCCTGCTCCCGCACGGTGTTCTCAGCTGCCTCCAGCTTACGCTCAAGGTCCGCGACTCGCCTGTGCAAAGCAGCCAAATGCGCGTTTGCCTCTCGGATCTGCACCGGCGATGGAGACGACATGTCACCGAACGTGCCGAGCAGGATTTAGAAAGCTCCGGGGGTCTGTCGATTAACAATGATAACTATTTATCCTGGCCGCTGGGAGGATACACATCTTCACCAGCACATCCTCTGCTGCTCCCGGACCTCTTGTGGGCTGACAGCTTGCTCGGCTAACTAGCCAACTAGCTAACTAGCTAGCTATCTCTCAACATACATGGTTCCCGTATTTTGCCGCAATTCCAGCCTGTAGATTGCCTGCTGACTCACAGACACAAGAAAAGCTTAATTTAATTCAAGTGCATTCACACGAACTTTAGCTAGCATAGCATACTGAGACAGCTAGCTAGCTAGCTACTACTACTACTACTACTAGCTAGCTAACTAGCTCAATTTTGAAGCCTTTCCCAGGCTGGCCTCTATACACGGAGCCTGACAAGCAAATCAGGGAAGCTTCACTCGCTCTATAAACACAACTTTCAGCGACCAAAGCGGCTCTTCTGACATGACTTAAGAAAATTCCCAGGCTGTTAGCTAACTGAGCTAGAACAACAGCGCTGGTTCCACTGGTTCCACTGGTTCTCCTCGCCGCTACCGTGACGTGTTCATGTCGCTAGGGCTCCTTGGCAACAAGCGAGCAACCTGTGGCTACCGCGGCCCGGAAGTGAAGCTCCTAAGACAGACCGCTGTCAGACAGATGCAACACAACTTATTCATAAATGGGTTCATAAATTAGTGGTCAAAATTACCACAGCAAATCTTTCCTTTCATGCTCCAATCGAGGCTGAAGTGCATATAAAAATGATCAGTATTATTTTCATATTATATTATATTGACTTTTTCCTGTAATCTTTATTTATTGGGTACTTCACCAGTAGCAGCTCAGAGTGCTTCACATATTGGAGCAAACATTCAGTAATTATAACACAAGAAAAGAGTTACGCATATCAAGTCAAATAAACCAACACATATAATAACATAATTGTGTACCAATTTGTTGTAACTGGATACACACTGGAGTGAAATAACGGTCCTCCAAGGCCATGGTGCAACATAGAGCAGCCCAAGATGGCAGAAAGTACAAAGGTTGGTGTTATCCACAATGCTGGTGGGTTTGTGGATGGAGTGTGTGGTGTAAATATCCATGATGAGACCCAAGAGAGACCCTGGTGATCATCTCAGCTGTCCTGACTATCCGCTGTAGGATCTTGCAGTCAGAGATGTTGCTGGAAAGTCCAAACCACACAGTGATGCGGCTGTTCAGGATGCTCCCTCAGTCCTCTGTAGAACATGGTGAGGATGGAAAGGGAGAGATGAGCTAATAAACTCTGAAGATTAATTTTTATTATTATTACAAATTCAGATTTCCTTGTATGTAACATTTCAAAATGATTTAGCTTTCCATTACAAAATGTGTACAGCAACAATTTAATTCAAATGTATGCATTATTTTAAGTTTCTTATGAAAATATATGTTTTTCTTGCTTATTTATACATATAGTTGCGTTTATGTACTGCATTATATTTATTTTGTATTTATATTAAACATTTTTATTTTTATTCAGTGTATGTAATTCCACAAAGGACAAAATTTTATAGCTGTGACAAACTTAAAAAGGTATAAAAAATGTAAATAAAAAAAACAGTAAGGTTAAATGGCGAGTAATTATGGTGAAGAGTTCATATAGATAATATTGTCGGGTTGAAGAAAAAATAGGTACACAAATGTACATCATTCTCTTCTATTAGTTATATAATTGTGAAAGTAAAATTTACTCTTAGATGTTAAGATTCATACAATCATATAATATAAATATAACATAAACTAATTAAATATAATACAAATGTTTGTTTTCTTTATGTATATATACAGAATTTCTTTATGTATATATACAGATTTTGCTAGTCATAAAAATAGTTTTACATGTTCAAGATCTGATGCCAATAAATGATGGATTAAGATGGGTGGCTTTAATAAAATCTAAAAAGTGAACTAGGGTCCCAGACGATAAGGGGCAGTATGCGCAGCTTGTGATCGACGACGATCCGCACTAGAAGCGGCGGAGCTAAAATCTCGCGATACTTCTCAGTGTCCTTGTTGCCTCCAAGATGGGTTACTGGGAACTCGAAGAAGGCAAAGACTGTGTTCAGAAAACATGGATTACCACCAAGGTGGCCACCACCATGGGTAAGTGAGTTTTATGTACTTGTGAGAAACATCTCGGTCGCGGTGGGTTCTGTATGTGCTCGGTGCTCGCTAGCGTTAACCGAGCTAGCTAGCTTGCTACCCAGCCAGCCAGCCAGCCAGCTCAAGTCACGGAAAGATCACAGTCAAACAGGACATTCAAAAATACAGTGCAGTCTGACATTCAAGAGGAGCAATGAACAGTACAGATGATTAGAGGGATATGGTGGACTGTAGTAATAAAATGGATACACTAGCGAGGCACATGGATGTCAACACAGCGTAGTTATGTAATACATGTATGTAATACAGATGCCATGTGTGGTGCAAACCAGTGTGCTGAGGTATGATACACTGTAATACAATACAATACAGTACACTTATATATAACTAATATATACCACAAATTACAGGCATCTAGTGAGATGGTTTTCCAGTAATGAAAGCTGACAACATTCCTACTGTATGGTGTAAAGAACACCCATGCGCCTGTGCAGCTATAGGTATACAGTAATGTCAGCACCATATCAGCAAGCATTAGTCTAACTGCATAATGTTGCTTGTTGTGGCTTATATTTGGCCTGTGTTTTACTGTGCTCTCAACACTGTTTTCTTTTCAGGGCTTGTGGGCTCAGCGATTCATATAGCGTTATTCCGGCCTGAAACAGCACTTGAAGGCCTGACCAGGGCAGCAAATAGCACAGTTACAATGGGTATGCGAGTATTGTTTTTCTTAATATCACATGCTTATGGTGCATATCAAAATGTAACTCTCTTACCTAATGAGTCACAATTTCAATAATAGTATTATAATAATTGTTCCTGTGCTGATCTGATCATCAATATACAATGATCAATTTAAAGCTTAGTACTTTTGCACTCACTGTTGGTTCTTGCATTCAAGCTTTTCCAATTCAGTCGTGGGCGGTGGGGCAACTATTTGGTGCCCTATTTCATGATGTCAAGTCCCACCACTGTGGTCTGTCAAAATTGTTGGGGATGCATGAAGTAGTGGCACCTTTTAGGGCAGGGATGCCTGTAAGAGTGAACAGGTGGAGAGCCTTCAGGGGCCCTGCCACTAGGGGGCCCAAGAGACAAGTGTTTGGTTCATAAAGCAGCCAAAAGCTTAACCCCCGTTACATTTTAGGGATTTCCTTCTCGAAATACAGGGTGATCCAGTCATTCTTTAATGAATCCAGTATTAATCTAGAGTATTATTTAAGTTTTGGCATGCAATCAATGGGATGCATATTTGTTCAGATTTTTCCATTAGAAATCCAAGAAATATATATTTTTTTGAGATATAGAAATACTGATGCCTGATCATTTTAAATGAATAGTTTGGCAACAAATGAACTGAACATGATTTGTCACTTAGACCATATGCAGCCAAGACATGTTTGATATTCAAAGTTTGCTTATTTAGTTTAGAAGCAAACTCATTTAGTAAAATGAAGTAATACTAATAACATAATAAAAACTGTTCATCTGTGACATTTTAGCATCCCTGGGGGCGGTATTTGGATTGGCCACTTGTCTGACTGCCCATGCTAGGGATGCTCCTGAGGACCCCAAAAACTACTTCGTTGGTGGATGTGCATCAGGTGCCATTCTGGGAGCTCGATGTGAGTTTTGCAGAGACTGCAGCAACAGGCCAATGAAAAACAATTGACTTTTCACCATGTTAATCTGCACATACTGTGCCCAGTAGTTTTTTTGCCATGCACTACAGGATCTCCTACACTGTCTTACACTCTTACTGAAATGGAAACGTAGTCATGTAGCACTTTCATGAAAGTTTTCAAAGCTGGACTGCCAAAAACAACCAAAAAATATCAGACTGGCTCTGCACAATCAACTGGAAGTGAGGTCCGTATTGCCATCTAGTGGTTTAATGAAGAACTGCAGTGTCCTGTGACCGAGGGGCCTTTCACAAGACTGCGGCAATTTGCAGAATGTGCTAAATTATCAGCCAAGTGCATATTTAGACTAAACACATGTGATACTCGTACATAGCCATATAATCTACAATCTCTAGTAATTACTTGTTTATGAAATGACTCTAATATGCTTTATTTTTCTCCCATTGTTTTCTTACAGCACATAGTGTGGCAGTTGGCACAGGAGCATGTGTTGCTCTAGGGACGCTGGCCATGTTCACTAAAGTGGGGAAGATGGAGGGCTGGAGGATGAGTGGGGCACCAAAGTTGTAAAACCTTCACCTGATAGTATGGTGTTCATATTGTACATTGCTTAAATAAATTTTGGAAGGTGAAAGTGTAATGACTGTAATGATTGATTTGTGGATTGAGTTATTGTTAAGTACATTTTTGTTTGGTATTTTTTCCAGTGTCAGAATAGCCACAGCAATGTTAGAGGACTAAGGAAAAAGACATATTGGATTTTAAAGGGCCAATATTACGAGAGGTTACACGTTTCTTCTGCTTCAACCAACAAACAAACAAATAAATAAATAAATGTACAGATATTTAGATTAATAGTTTGAAAGATTATTTGAATACCATTCATTTCACATCTATCTTTCATATCCTGGCCTATGTATTAAAATTGTAAAAATAGTTCCAGAACTTAACAGCTCACTCTGGTTTGCTTTTTGAGTAATCAATTCTTTGCAAGGGAAAGTTCTGTCTCTCTGTGACGGTTCGAGTGGGGGAGTTCTTGATTTTGACAACTACTCAGCTGCACAGCGTTACATCACATATTGTATTAACATATATTAACATGCTGTGTGGAGAATATGTGGACAGTAACTGTGCAGATGATCAGATCAAGAGTCATGTGTCATTATTTTTATTAATATAGCCGTTTTTTTTGTTGTTGCCAGTTTTAATAAAGAGGTGACACCTCATGACTTTGGTTCATGTATTCACTGGATCTGACTGATATAAAATATCATTTTTAAATATGCAAACAATGTGAAAAGTTTGCAGTGTGCTTATCGTCCAGCATTTAGTCTATATAACACCTTTTAAAACAGCGCTGCACTTACATGCAGAAAGCGTGTGTCTTCTGCACGTTTTAAGGTGGAACAGAAAATTCAAACATAAAGCTGAAGAGTACAATAAAATACTGATGAAAAAGTATATAAACAAGCAAATGCCAGTGTGTGGCTGGTGTGTTTCGCCTGTTTTGTCGAGACACGCTGTGTACTGGAGGACAGGTTAGATGACCTAGTGGAATTAAAGTGTCACATTTTTTGCCAAATGTAGGCGGCTATACACATGCATTTGTTGACAAGCTAAAAGACACAGAACTGGCATCTAAAGTGAAAGAAGCATGTGGACTGAAATAGTAGAGTAATGTTACAGGATTTTACATAAAGGTCTTCCTCACCAAATGTATGTAGTGCAGAAGCAGCACTCCGACCTTAAGTGACCATGACAGAGATGCCATGTCTCAATGTTACAATGAGTGGAGCATTAAAATGATCCTGAAGCTGTTATTTTAAGCTACATAACGGTGCTTTAAATTCTGGTAAAAGTTAAGAATATTTATTTTGTCTTTCTGCTATAAAGTTGCCAGTTTGGACAGATGAGGTTTTGTTGTTTCTTCCAGAATATGAAAAAAAAGCGTATATAATATATAATACAAATAAATACAAGAATACAATAAATAAACATGCTGTTTAATTCTAATTAAGAAAGGTTGAAAAATAGTCATGAAAAAGTGGATTATGGCTGAAATATGAAGGTTTTAGTAGTTAACAGATGCCCAAATGTGGTGAAATGGGACAAAATTGAAATACAAGAAAAATGTAGGCCCTTTAGTTTTCCTTCAGCAAAGGTTTAAACAGTTGAGACACACTGCCTGTATTATTTCTGGGGGTAAGGGCAGTACTTTGTTAGCGGACTTTCAGTCTTCAGTGGTTATTCCTGGTATTTGCCACTAGATGGAGATATTGCTCAACAGTAAAACGCAGTCACTTCCACACAGCAAAAATAACTCCTAATAACACAAAACATAACATGGTAATAATAATAATGGTGCACATATTTGTCACTGCACTATGTACAGTGAAATATGTCCTCTGCATTTTACCCATCTGTGGCAGTAAACACACAATAGTGAACTAGGGGCAGTAAGCACACACACACGCACAGAGTGGTGGGCAGCCTGCGCCTGGGGAGCAGAGAGGGTGAAGGGCCTTGCTCAAGGGCAGAGCCCAGGTATTGAACCCACAACCCTGTCATCAATAACCGCTGAGCCACCACAAACAATAACTATTAACAGAGTAGAGCACTGCATTTACATTCCTGTGATTTCTTTTGTCATTTACCATCACCAGCACAACTTTGCAAGCTAGTGCATAGTGCCATGATGGTTCCAACTTAGTATTTAATTACTGCTACTTGGGTTCTAACATGAGTCAAATTTTATGTAGATGTTTACTATCTCTGCTGTAGCCTATGAAGGAATGAACTGATCTATTTCTTTATTTATTTATTGAATTAATTCAGCAGATGAATGAGCTGTGTGTGCGGTATCAGGGTTCCATTCCATTCATATGCACACATTCATTTCAGGGTGGTCTGGCATACTCAAGGCCTTGAGCTTGTAACATTCTGCAGTCTCTAAGCAGTGCTCTTTAGATCCTACTTTTGCAGGTGGTTTACATGACTCGAGCAGAGCCTCAGCTCTATCATCAGTTGGTTAGAGGAGTTTCCAAGGTGCTAGATTTTTATTGAAGTGCCGTTGAACTCGCTGGGGCATATTTATAGGCAGTTACTTAAGCATTTATGGACAGGCTTTTAAAACCAAATTAATTAATTCTAGAAACAGCTGCCTGTAGTTTACATCGTTTCATCAGGTGGAAAGGAGGGCAAATTTGTGGAGATTTTGATTGGTGTTTTTTGGCTTTCGGCATAGACCGCCCCCGTGCTTGTTGAGAGGTGGGTGGACTGTAGAACTTCAACTACTTGTCCCTAACGTTAAGTCTTGGTGAAAACTAAACGTCCAGTGCGCAGCTGGACCATGATTCCTAGAACATATCTGCAAAACAGGCATCTAGTGAAAAGCTTACCAGATATTTTAAGAACTATTATGAACTATTATGGCAGTATCCTTTATTTTTGCGGTTCCAAATGTCTTTTGGAGTCGCTTAGGAGGCACTTTTTACTTTTTTCCCACTCTACTGTTTGGCTTCCTCCATCAGTGTTAATCCATTTCCAAGTATTCCAGTTTGTGGAATGTGAGGAACGTGACAATGCAGTGCAATGGATGAGGTCTTGTCATCACCACTTTTCAAGAGTTGATTTTCAAGGTGTTGACATCTAGCAGTGATTCATACCTTCACAACCCAAGGATTTACAGTATTTGATCATATCAACACTTGGAAACAACTAGATGTCTATGGTGAGATTCCCCTTATCGTGACATGATTATGTTCTCCATTTTTACTGGAATTTTTTTTCCTTCACATTTTCCCTTCAACCTTCTAAATTCAGACTCTTTTTCCTTTTTGAAAAATGAGGGCATTGGCATCAGTTTAAAATAACCAGCTCACTTTTGTATAATACAGCACTCCGGTAGTCTGATTCCCATCTTCTCCCATTCTAATGAGTTTGCAAGAATAAAGGGGCTGATGTGGGCTTTCTCCTCGCTTTCCATTCGTTATTGATTAGCTTTCTCTGGCTTGATTTCTCCTTCACAAGGAAGCACTTGCAGACACAGAGCAAAACACTGCCTCATTATTTATTATCATCACTGGCGTCACTGCATTTAGCGAAATATGCTAATGCTAACCTTTCATTAGTTTTTACAAGCCTACATTTCAACCAGGCTTGATGAATAGCTAGTTTGTGTGTACACAAGATAAAAGTTGCTGTCTATTTCTGCCACCAGCTGCATTATGTTATTGGCCAGAAATGGCTGGAGATCGGCCAGCTCAGCCTGATCGCCCAAACCTTTTAATCTAGAGAGGCCCTGTGTCTCACTGGAAGCCCAAACGCAGTTAGCATCGACCCAGAATGTGCGTCAGGATGGCTTGACGCAAGGGCATCATTCTTCTTTGTCAGAGGTCAGCCTCTGCAGTTTTTTATTGTTACTAGATGTTGGGCATTACAGCATGTACAGCAAGGGGAAGCTTGAAACTAACTGCAAGTGCTCTTCATCACTTGAGAGTCTGTGGGTTGTATGCTCGCATAATGGAGCAAATGCTTAGACACTCAACGAATATCTTTGATATCAGAGTATGTTAAAAGGTTTCCTGCATAATGGACAGCACGCTGATAATGCACTCACCACCCTTCAAGAGAGCAGCTGTTAGTGGACTTGCATATACAAGGAGCAACTGTTTAAAAAGGTCACCTTCTCTTATGACATTACAATAAAGTATCTGTAACTGTCTCCTGTGACACAGCCAAGTATCTGTAGCCATCTCTTATGACATCACAGTAGGTATCAGTAGCAGTCTCTTATCATAATAACCAAGTATCTATAGTTGCCTCCCATGACATTACAATAAGTCTCTGTAGCCATTTTTTATGTTGGCACAATAAAAAAAAATCAACTTTGTAGCATACTATTATGACATCACAATAACAAAGGATATGTGGACCCCACAATAGGTATCTGTAGCTGTTTTCTGTTAGCACAATAAAAAATCAACTTTGTACCATACTATTATGACATCACAATAAAAAAGGATCTGTGGACCTCACAATAAGTATCTGTAGCTGTTTCTTGTGACATCACAATAGTCAAGTATCTGTAGCCATCTCTTATGACATCACAGTAAGTATCTGCAGGAGTCTCTTATGTCATCATAATAACCAAGTATCTATAATTGCCTCCCGTGACATTACAATAAGTATCCGTAGCCATCTCTTATGATAGCACAGTAAAAATAACTTTGTAGCCTTCTATTATTACATCACAACAACAAAGGATATGTGGTGTTTTATGACTTTGCAACAAGAAAGTATCTATAGCTGTCTTTTAAGGCATCACAATAACAGTATTTGTTGTCTATTCTAATGACATCACAATACAAAGCATCTGTGGTTCTCTCTTATGACATCACAATGAGAATGTATCCATAGCTGTCTCTTATGACACCATGATAAGTATCTGTAGCAGTCTCTGATGATGTCACAATTGACAAAATATCTAAAGCTGTCTCCTATGACATCACAATATATATCTGTGGCCATGTTTTATGATAGCACAATAAACACAACTCCATAGCCTTCTATTATGGCATCACAATAAGTATCTGGCTTTGTCTTACATCATCACAATAACTAAACATCTGTGGAAGTTTTATTAAATTGCGACAAGTTATAAGACTGTTGGAAGGAAAAAAGCCATTTTGGTGATGATATGTAAGTAATTTATGAGAATAATGCAGTACTGTCTAATGCTCTCTTTTCAGTGGAACTTGATGGGTTGATTACAAAATCTTCTCCGATGCAAAGCTGCACAAACCAGACTAGGCCCAGCTAGATGTGTGAGTAAGCACCTTAATGTGTTTATTTATTGTTTTAGAGTAACATGCATTATATCTAATGTAGGTTATATATACTAGTATAGATTTTCATACATGTCTATATAAATAAAGCTGAAGGCTTAAATAAAGCTTTGCCTGGAAATATTGCAAATGAAAGAAACCAAAATCCCCCCACATGCAGTGGGGCTTAAACTAATAAACTTCCAAACCAAGAAAATCCCACCACTGAATAATTTACACAGTGCTGAGCGTAGGGAATTCAATACATTCCAGCCAAACTTCTCAAATTTGTCCATTCGCACACGCACACTAACCCACACCCATCCAAGCACAGTCACACACTCCCTGTCACACACACAAAGGCACGTCGCAGTGTACAGTCAGCAAAAAAAAAAAAAAAGCTGTATGCAGCCCTTGTGGCTGATAATATGGTTTCTGAAAGGTTTCTCTTTGCACAGGAGATGGAATATTTTGTAGGCATGCAGGAAGACTCTGCACAGTGCTGTGTCCCTACGGCAGTGTATCATTTGAAAGCCTTTCATACTCCTAATAGATTTATAAGCGCCCTTAAAGCCTATGAGTTTACTGCCTGCACACTGCAAGTCCTGACTCCAGTGTGCCCAAAGTTTTGCACAGGCTACGCTGACAATTATGTTATGAAAGACCTTTTATTTAACCTTGCATTAAGATGTCCTGGGTTTTATGTTTAATTAGCTACAGAGGCTGTGTTCACAACTTTTCAATAAAAAAGCCCAACTTTTGCATAAGATTGTATGATATCACAATTAACAAAACATCTGTATCCATCTTATATTATATCAAAATAAAGTGTCCGAACCTTTTTTCATGATATCGCAACAGCACAGTATCTAGCTGTTTTTATTACATCGCAATATCTTTAGTTGTCCTATAATCACAACAAAGTATCAGTAGTCTTTTATGACACTGCAACATCAAAATATCTAGCTGTCTCTTATGATATCAAAACAAATAATCTGTAGCAATGTCTTATGACCCTTTTTTATCACAATAAAAAAGTATTTGCAGCTGTCTCATATGACATCACAACAAAGTATATGTAGCTATCATATGGCATTGTGGCAACAAAGTATCTAGCTGTCCCTTATGCCATCACAACAAAGTATCTGTAGCTGTCTATGACATCATAATAAAAAGGCATTTGCAGCTAACTTATGACATCACAACAAATTATCTGTAGTTGTCTCTTTTGACATCACAACAAAGCATCCGTAGCTGTCTCTTATGACATCACAACAAACTATCTGTAGCTGTCTATGACATCATAATAAAAAGGCATTTGCAGCTAACTTATGACATCACAACAAATTATCTGTAGTTGTCTCTTTTGATATCACAACAAAGCATCCGTAGCTGTCTCTTATGACATCACAACAAAGTATCTGTAGCTGTCTATGACATCATAATAAAAAGGCATTTGCAGCTAACTTATGACATCACAACAAATTATCTGTAGTTGTCTCTTTTGACATCACAACAAAGCATCCGTAGCTGTCTCTTATGACATCACAAGAAAATATCTGTAGCTGTTTCTTATGACAACAGAGTATTTGTAGCAGTCTTTTATGACACTTTGTGACAACAAAGTGTTTGTAGTCAGTGAAAAAAAAGGTTGCTGCCTGCAGCCCTCATGGCTGATAATGTGCTTTCTGACATCGCAGGAGATAGAATGTTTTGTAGACGTGCAGGGAAAACTTCCTGTACAGTGCTGCGTCCCCACGGCAGTGTGTCATTTGAAGAGAGAAGATGACAGAGTTATGTACGTTGAGGCTTTTATTCTTATAATTGTTTTTTGAGGGCCTTTAGAATAAATCCCATGAGTTTGCTGCCGACACACTGCAGGAGCAGAAAACTGTCCTTTGCTAATTCCCATGTTAAAGAATAGATACCTCAGTTTAGCATTTTAGAAAAAAAATGAAAAGCAAAAACAAAAGAGTATGTTTTTCTTATCTTGAGAGAATTCAGAAGCTAGTAGTGCATTTCCAGCCCTGGCCTCAACTTTGAGTCCTAATATAATCACTGCCTGTGAATCTGGCAGCTTTAGCAAGTGTTTACTTAGAAAGCGCCAAATTGAGCCTCGCCGCAAATATAAACATCAGGTTACTATGAATGCAGCAACAAAACATAAATCGCACAATATTTGTCAACCACCAAGAGAGGGAATATGGTAAAAATTGTTCCTAAGTGTAGCAGATGTTCACTTTCAGTTTATCTTCACCCTCTACAGTATTTATGTTATTTCCACATTTTTCTGTCGTTAAAAGGCTCGCTAAAGAATCATTAGGTCTGAGCAGATGTATGATCTTGAGAAGCATTTGTAAAGCTAACTTGGCTCCTGTGGTGACTGCCGTGCAGCAAGCTTATGCACAAATGACCTGCATGGGAATCTATGACATGCTTTCTTTTATACAGTTTCGATCTGTTGATTAATTGTTTTGTCTTAATGCTGGCACGTCAACTCTAATTTCAATCCCAATGGGTTTTTTTTGAAAAACAAATTTGTGGAACCTTTTTATCCAGTGTGGGTCTTTTGGGTGCGTTCCATAAAGAACTGGAGGGAAAGTAGTGTGTAATCCCATCCAGCTGTGTTTCCTTTTCTTTTTCATTAGGTCACCCACATGATGAAGTCCCTTCGATCAAGTTTATGCTCAACATCATTGGCTTCATCAACAATTTATAGTTCAATGCTCTTGTGAATTGCAGGGCGTTGATTTATTCTACATGTTGCAGAGGTAGGTCTCACATCTTCAAGAGACAGGTTACATGCACCCATTTATAGCTCATGTAATTTGGAGTATGAATAGAACCTACTCAAATATAATTCAATTCAGATTATTAAACAATGTTCCATAACAGTTGTAAAAAGAATGGAAGACAGGGGGATGGCAGTGGAATTTGTACAAATTGTACTTCATTATTCCACACACACCCAGCGTCTGATATTTACGATCTTTAGAAAACAGATTCCTTCAGAAACAGAGGTTTCAAGAGTCTCTGTAAAATGTTTTTATAGATTTTTTATTATTCAGTCAGGTCCCTTAGAAGTTGGAGAGTGGCACATTTGCCCTCTATATACCACCTAAGTGGATTTACAGTAAAGCAATCAAAAACGTAACTGAAATGTAGACTTTCAGCCTTAATTCAGTAGTTGAAAAAATTAGAATTACAGCCATTTTTTTTACGTAGTCCACAAAGGTAACTAACTGACACACAGCTTCATGGTGGTTCTCCTGGTTACAGCAAGGGCAGTGCTTACTTTTTTTTTTGCCTTAGGGCGGACCAAGGGCCAGGACAATTCACAAATAAAGAAGGAAGGCAGGTTTTTAAAAAATGTATTTTCTGAAACTATATAGACAAAAGTAATGGGACACCTGCTCATTGACTGTCTCTTCCAAAATCAAGGATATTAAAAAAGTAATTTAAAAAAAGTACTAAAAAAGAGTGCATCCTCCTTTTGTTGGAGTTACTGTCATCACCCCACTTTATCTCCAACGACTGAACTTATCTCAAAAGTATTGGATGGAGCACCACTATCATTCCAGAGAACACAGTTTCACTGCTCCACAGCTCAATGCTCTAGCCCACACCTGGCATTAGGTAGCATGGTGCCAATAGGCTCATGTTTATCTGCTTCAGAAAGCCATATTCTATTGGTGGTAATTCTCTACAGGGACTAGACAAACTGTGTGTGTGTGTGTGTGTCAGCAATGGATGCAATGAATGCATTCATTGGAAGGGGTGTCTACAAACATTTGGGTTATAGTATATATATATATATATATATATATATATATATATATATATATATATATATATATTATACCTAAAAGATGCTGATGGTGGAGCAGGCTAAATCAAAAGCCAACAGTGGGCCCCACAAATGTTTATGTTTTTATTTGTTTTTATTTTTAGACAGTATGGAAACTGCTACATATTTAACTATTGTGATTTTATTGTTTTTAGCTGTGTTTTTAGCTGTGCTTAGCATCAAACATGAAGTGTTAATCTAACTGACATTAAAGTTAAAGTTGCTTTCTAGATAGCTAGTTTGTACCTGTCTATTAAAAAACTTTATGCACATTAATTGTTACGTGTTTTTCAAAGCATTTATCAAGCAGGGTTGGGTGGGGGGCCCCCAACAGGATGTTGCTAAATCCCCCCAAATATTCACAAACTCTGAACAACAAAACCATACAACTTAATTAGAGAAGATCCGCAGTAACTTATTGGGGAACCACTAACGGGAAACCCTCTTATCCCACCTCAAACTCTGAGCCATTGTGGCTGTGTGTGCCCAAAAATGACTTCACCTCTTTATTTGTCCTTTCAGTGTAATTCCACCAGCATTATTCAGCTGTGTTGGTGACTGCTATCTCACTAATAGACCAAACCCAACACTCTGCAGATGGAAGGCTTCAGTTTCTCAGCCAAGCACAGCTGCAGACCCTTCCTCTCAGGACTGTTTATAGTCACCATGATTTGAGGGCAACAGTTTGCTACACAACCCCTTACCTGATCCTTAAGTTTTTGGCTACAACCCCAATCAGAGTTTGCATAGAGAACAGTTTGTCCTCAATCCGTCTCTTGACCTTAATAATGAATCTCTAAACTAAAAAGGGGGGAGAGAATCAAGTGACTTGGAATACCAAGGAGGAGAAATCACCACTTTTCCAGTTACAGCTGCCTTTTACTGGGATTGTCTTGCCTCGGAACGAGTGTTTGGACTGCTGTTTTTATCCGTCGTGTAACAAAGCTCTCTCATTAGCAGCAAGTGAGCAAAGCCTTTAGCAACGGATGCCGTGCCAGGACAAACGTTTCAACCTGGGTGCTGGGTTTACATTTGGTTTGCGCTAAAGCAGACCACACAAAACGAGAATTTTCATAGCACCCCAGTGAGGCTAAATTAGATCCTTGTTAACACACACTCACAAAGCAGCCAGAGACAGCTATTTGCTAAATCCTCGTCGGGCCCCGCTGTTATCTTCGTGCTTGCATGAGCATAAAATAAAAGCTTTAGCTGGCTTTTTAATGTAATAAAAACAGTCAGCACTTCAGGTTTTAATGCTTAATCGTATTATAAGGCCTTATTTGAACATATGTTCAGGTTATGTGATCTCTCTTCAGAGGGTCGCTGTGGTATAGTATACGCATTCAGGAGCGCTCACAGCTGTCCAACAGTCAACAAATTACTCTTCAATGTCATTATCACAAGAGGAAAAAAATATATACCTGGCTCAGAGCCATGCCCCAGTGTTTTGCCATCCTCTAGACTTATTCTCCAAGGGAACCAAACAAATACGCTGTTGCGCTATAGAATGAGGATAGATGACAAAGATCCGGACTTGTTTGGTCAAGCTTGGCCAAAAGGATAACGATCACCTCGCTTCATCTTGTCTTCAGAGTTGAGGGAAAAAAGAACTAAAAAAAAATCACATTAAAACTATTTGATTAATCTTGAAACTGTAATGGATTCTTCAGCTCGGTTTCAGATCGGGCCCCAGTATTGAAACGTTCTCAGACTAAACATGAGAATAAATGTTTTTACCTTTGGTTGAGTGCTAGATTGGCATTACAGCCCACTGTGTTAACAAGCTCTAAATGAACTTTAGCTGACTTTTTCCCCCGCTGCTGATTTAAAGAAGTACTTCACTTTGGAAAGTTGTCAGGTCTGTTTAACTCGCTCATGTCATTCAACAATGTTACCAAGTGTTTCTTTCTTTCTTTCAGAAACACAAAATTATGCTACTTTGCTGAAAAATAACTGTTTTGCTGGAGTCCACAGTTTTTTTTGTTTGTTTTTTTGTACCATTTGTATGTCCACATTTCCATTTTCTCTTAAAGTGTGCTAAAGGACAGATTGTTGCAAAGCATGTTCCTGAAACTGTATACAATAACATATGCCCAAAACCACACCCTGGAAACATGATCCCTGGGCTGTCACAAACTACTCTGCTAACTCCATTTCCAAGAGTAAACTTTTAGCTCTTGCTAATGGTTTAATTTCTCAGGGTGCAAATGTTAGACAGAGTTAAATTAACTTAGGGAGTGGTTTTTGGATCATCACCTTGAAGAAAAGCACATATTATGTCAAGGCATTAATGCTTCATCTTAAATTTCTCAACATTTAGACATGCTGACAAGTCTGGTTGATAGTTGGGTCAGATAAACCACATGCAGGCACACAAATGGAAAATACACAACACAACATGTTTCTGTAAAACTCTAAAGCCGTAGGTTTGTATTGACTAGTTATAAGTTACAAGGACGGGAGCGCTACATAGTATAGCATTTCAAATTATGCATCAAACCAAATAATCCCAATTGTGCTACCAAAATAGTTTTTAAATTATTTTAGATGGCCTTTGCAAATGTTGTATGGACAAACACCATGATACATTGTTACAGCAAACAATGACATAGCAAGTAGTAACTAATGTTAGCAAACTCTCGCTCCTGCAAAGCTAACCAGTTGGGATTAGTTGTCAAAAACTAATCTGCTGGCCCCGAGTGGTCCAGCAGAATAAGGTAACTATTCTTCTCTAACGATTCATGTTGGTCTTCACCCTCACTAGTGTCGGGAGTGTTGTATGCTTTACGGGGAGAAGGCGCTGGGTAATTGGCGATCTAAATTGAGGAGAAAATGGATTAAAAAAAAAATCTAAAAAAAATAGAAAACAACTAGCAAACAGTACAAAACAATACTGACCAACTGGTTCTTCAAAACAGAAAAGATCAATGTTTGTTCTTGACGTCTTCTCTTCATTGGTTGTTTCTCAGCCATTACTCTTTCTTGGCAGTATGTGGAGTTTAGCAAGTAGCATGCGTCAGATTCAGATATACAGTCTTGGCTATGATAAATTCTGGCTCCTTAAATCCAGTATCAGTGCCAGCATTTTCGGTCACACTTTATTTTGACAGTCCCTTAGGGATTGTCTACAGACATTAATTGATAACAGACTATCTGATGAAATACACTTGACTGTCAGCTGAGACTATAAGCTGTAAGCTACAACAGACCCTATTACATTCAGCTTAAAGTCTAGTCTATTTTTCATGCCTATATTCAGACCGATGATGTTTTCAAGTGAATTGAAAAATGAAGAACAAGCTCACGAATGCTGTCTACTAACAGTTGTTGGGGATCTCAAATGAGTAAATGTATTGAAAAATGAAGGATAGTCCACTGTCACATTTGCTTATGAAAGCCTATTGATTATAGAGCTTTGGGCATGCAGCCCAGGTCAGTGAAGACTGCCAATGCCAGATTCAGCACAATGCAGTGCAGACGATGCTCGGAGAATGCCATGTAAGAAGAAACAACACTGAGTTTTAGCCCCAAGTAGCTTCTTGATGTTATAGTGACTGTTAGAGGCATTTTATCTTGTAATCATGTGCAAGTAAATGTGTGTTGGGGATTTATTTCTTTTGTATTAAATATTCTTAATTAATAGTTAATACTCGTTTAGAAGTCAGACACAATTACTTTCATTTAGAATCATGCAAGTACATATTAAACTCCCTAACAATTTGCCTGTCCATTATTGTTTTAGATGTCTGAAACCTAAATTGGTATAATATATCATCTTCTGCGTATGAACATTAACATGTTTTGAATAAAAAGTTTAGAATCTTTAGACTTTTAGACTTAGACTTAGAATTAGACTTTTTTGACATTTAATATAATTTTATAATAATCAAGAAAATGTACCAGTTCTGTCTCCAGTGTACAGTGAGGACATTTTGTACTGTTATACCTTGGATGAACATCTACTCGGGTCGTCACAACGCTGCAATGCTCAATACTGATACAAAGTATATCACAATATAGCAACTCCTTATTGCAGAAAGGCTTATTACACACTACGGGGACTTCTGTACAAACTGGTGGGGCTATTCTTTAGTAATAGACACTTTTGGCCCACCAGTGGTCCATAGGCTTTTTAAGGGGTTAATGAACTTTTTTTCATATCAGAACAAAACTCAGTACATGGTAGTAATGTCAGAAACAAGCAAAAATCATCTTGAACTGATTTTAAGTGTGGCAATAAACAGCCACAGATTCTTTCTCTACATCTTTGCTCTAAACAGACTTAATGGTGGGCAGTATGACAATATTTAATCATTTGATATATTTTCTTATTGTGATACACAATATACTTTTCTGAACACTTTGGAAATATCATCAGTGCTTAAGGAACACTGACCAACTACACATTTCATTACAAAGAGTATAATTAGTGCTAATTAGTTTAGTTGTATGGAGAGCACATTTTGAATATAAATCAGTGTACTCAGTTTGGGTAAGTACTTGAATAGCAGTTTTTTGGCCACCTTACTTTTTCTCAGTACCATCTGGAGTGTACCAAGTGTGAGAGAGGTGAGAGAGGTTTTAGGCCTATGCCGATTTCAGTATGTAGTAACAGGAATGAAATCATATGATGAATTGAGTGTTTGTGATTTATTACCAACAAATATGCGAACGCTTTGGCTATTGTTAGCCTATGTGAGGCTGTATCAGGTTGTGTGTAAAGCACACACGGGTCATAAAACTTCAAAGATCTGATCAGAGCAATCAGATTATTTCGGAGCAACATTACAGTCTAGTGATTGCTTATGTAAATAAAGAACTGAAGGTACTGATTGTATGGAAAGTTAGAGTACTGAACTGTTTTCCAGACTGCACCTATGGACCAAAGAAAATAAATGTTATCACTTTTGTTATCACTGACAATAACTGCCGATAAGTTCAAAGGCTTAAGATGATTCTGGTACTCTAGGAAATGACTTAGTAAAAGACACTGTAAGATATTAAGACATCAGCTGCTGTGCAAGTATATGCATTTAGACATTTCCTACAGATCTACTTTAATTACCCTTTTCTCAGTCACTTACTGGAGGTGGAGCCTATTAGTCCTGCATGTGTTTGTGAAGGAGGGGGAGGTAAAGGAAGAGTAAAGAGCAGCAATCTCTCTCACAACACTCCCCATATCCCCCCCTCCCATCTCTCCTCCTAAACCATCCCTCTGCACCAGCTCTTCAGCACTAAGCCAGCTGGAGACTTGCTTTTTGCGCACCAGTTCCATTCACCCCACAAGAAACTGGTCTGGTCTTGCAGTGGACGGAAATGACTACAAGCTATTGTCGAAAGTGTTAAATTTGTAAGGCACCAAGTAGCAGCGCCTCTTCGCTCTTAATCCACTGAGCAGACAGGATCAAAAAAGAGAAGGTAACATTCTGGTCCCAGCCCAAGGAAGAGCTCTGGGCTTTGCTTGTGTAATCAAGGCTGGGATCACGTACCTGAAGACTTGTCCCTAAAGGACTCTTTCAAAGTGCTGAAGACCTCATGTCCGATTCCATTCGTCGGAACAACTGAGGAGAAGAATCATTGGGGTTGGTGAGAAGGTTCTTGGAAGTTGGAACATGTTTAATGGATTTCGGAATATTCCTCGTTAGAGATTGAAGAGACACACACGAGTGTGCTGCCATCAGCTTTTCCTCACTTTAGTGAATCACTGCAGAGGAATTCTTGCGGAATAAACAACTTTCCTAAGCCACATTGCCATCGTTCGGTATTATATTTCACGGGACACGAGCAGACTGGCAAGTTGAACTTTATTCTTAAAGCGTTTCAAACTTTTCTTTTTTTTAAAGTTCTCTATTAGTTGATATTTGGTGGATTCACACCCAAAGTTGTTGTTATTGCTATCTTCACTTTCTGAAATCCACGCAGAGCTCTGGTATTCCAGATCTTTTGGAAAGAGGGGGGGTGGTTCTAAAAGCAAACCATCTGTTCAAAACACTTTTTTGGGTTTTTTTTTTAGCCAGAGGAAGACGCTTTTGATTTAAATGCCTGCGTGACTTATTGCACAATAACCCCTTAGCAGCAAGATGGGGATTTGGAGAGCTTTCTTACACACCCTAAGCCCCTGGACGTCGGATGGTCCTCTGAAGCTAAAAGAATGCAGCACTTTCGGGGGCTAACCCTTCAGCGTCCCGCACCGTAGACTGACCGCTGGACAAGACCACGAAAAGAGAACAAGAAACCGAGGGAGAAACAGCCGCGCTCTCTTGCGCTGGTACCTGTCCCCAAGTGAAAGGGCTGGAATATTGATCAATGCCATTTTTACCCAGAGGTCAACTGAAAACATAGACACGCTGACAAGTCTGGATAAGCCGGGCAAACGGTAAGAACACATCCTCTTTTGTCATCTAAGCTGCGGCTTAAGTGCCAATATGTCACTCCAGGATGGGCATGTGCTGAAATTAAACATCAGACCATTTGTAGTTAAATATAATACTAGAAAGTTGAACAAAATTACAAAAGGAATGTGATGGGAGTTACTGGTGTTGGATTTGATTATATATATTTCACAATTTTGCATTCATTTTACATCTGATAAAAGCAGGTGCGTGAGAAATTCCAGAAAACATAGATGCAAATCTTCCAAATCGGTTCTTTGGAAGAACATATCTATAGTACTTCCTGATACCTTCGTCGAATAACCTTGCCATAATTTTCTTTAGAACATATTTTCACACAAGCGTTAATATTTCACTGTTCTCGCGCAAAAAAACTGTATCTCCATTTTTCATTTTTCACTTTTTGACATAATTTGAACCTGGCAGAAGATCTTTACATTGTGTCAGAATTTCATGATAACTGGACCAATAGAAATGCTCCAAAATAACTTGGAATAAAATCTTTTTACAATGACGTCCACTCAAAGTTAAGAAGGTTTTTGTAAGAAGGCTCCTGTAAAGCTGCCATTGTGGAGATTTCTTTGCCTGACAGCATGGATAGGCAATTGCAAAATTGTAAAAACCTGTCACAACTTAAAATAGGCCGTAATTAATAATAAGGATGAAGCTGATATTGATTTACACCCTTAAAAAGAGGTTCTTCAAGGGTTCTTTAGCAAAGGTTGTAAAACCATGACAAAGCCAGCACACAACCATCTGTTTAAATGGTTCATGTCCTCATTGTATAGTTCTTCCATATATACTGTTGTTTACTGTTGTGTTCTCCATAGCACCAAAGAAAACAGGTCTCTATGCACCACTCATTCATAAATCTCCACTTCTAAACTATCAGAATGTGTCTCCATTCGCTCTCAGTGGCGGAACAGTGGCACTCTGTAAGTGCTATAATCTACATGACAGTAGATAAAAGATATGTGTGGCCGCCTCTGTGCTCTCTCACACACATCACCTAATCTATTTCTGTTGAAGGAGAGAGGAACATGCGGCATATAGGAAGCAAAGGCATAGCTGAAGTCCACCCAAGCGAAACCTGCTGGGAATGGTCATGCCCCCCGTTCAGGCAATCACAAGAAATATGTGTTGAATGTCAGAACTGCCCCAGCTGGATTATTCACAAGTGAACACAAGTGTATATACTGGAGAGAAAATTAATCATACAATTAAGCACTTTGTGTTGGGTATGGACACACATCTATTTAGATAAAAAATAAGATCATGCATATTCCTCCATGTATATTGATTACAGCAACAGTGCAGAAGCATATTCATTGATTCTACTCCACTAATGCATGATTAAACTATGGGTTGCATGAAACGAAAGAGAAGGAAAATAAAGGATTCTCATCAGAATGTAGGTAAAAATTCTGAAGACAGTACAGATTCAGCTTGAACAAAAGTGGACACTGTTCACCTCACTTCATTGTTTATTTCATAAGTTCTCAATTGCCAATAACTGATGTTTAAGACTCTGTAAAGTGGAAAACAACATTTGTCTTAAAGAACCATCTTTAATAAAACGCTAGGACGTTCAGAGCGGATATCCCATTAGAAAAGAGCAGCTTAAGGCCTCCTCCGCTCTTTCAGCAGGGAAGAGTTATGGCGCTATTCAGTTAAGGAGAAGAGATGAATAAAGGCTATACAGGCATTAGGGCCAAGCTACAAGCAGTTCCTCAAGTTCCCCCTGAAAGAACAAAGACTTGGGATGGAGAGATTGGAAGCAAGGATCCAACTGACTTTCTCTCCTTTAAAAACTCACCACCTGACAAAAGACTGCAAAATGCACATCTGCAGAATGATATACATCTGTTCCACAATAGAACTGGGTCTGTTAACAAAATAACCCAACTGTGGTCTATAGATTAAGATGATTACGATGGTATAGTGTATAATAATGCAACCTAAAGTTGTATCTACTAGTAGCAACATGTAGTTGTTTTGTTTAAGGCTTTGTCGTTCAACCGTTTAGGAGGTCAGATTAGGTGAATAGTCCTATATAAAACATAAAAAAACTGAGCATAGCGTTCAGGTGTTCACAGTCTGCTACCAAGGTAAGACAGGCATTCATAAATATGTCAAAAGTGATTATTTGGAGCTATTAGACAGAAAAAAAACATTTCTGGTTTCCTAAACATCCCTTTAGTAGTTCCTTAAAAACACTTTCTGTTAATGAGACGTGTGAGTGCTGAGGAACTTTCAGTGTAAAGTTTCTCTATCCCTAGGACTCTACTACCAAGACAAGACCCATGTATGAACCATTATTTATAAATAATCCTTTTCTTATGGTTCTCTTCCTAAAGTCACAATGATGACTGTAGAAAGCCCAAAATAAAAAAAAGGTACTAAACAGAATTAATGCAGAAAAAAAGCCGCATTTAATTCCCTAAAGAACATTTCAGTGGTTTTGGGAAAAGAGTTGTGGTACTATGGAGAACATTTGCAAAAGAAGTTCTAAAAAAATATATAAAACTTCTATATCAATTCAAGTTTTTTTTTCTCAAAATCAATTCAGAATCCATTAAAATGACGTTACAGTGATAAATGATGGATGTGTACACTTTCAAAAAAGCTACCAAAAGGGTTCCTTACAGTGAAGTAAGAACCATGCCTAATGCCAGAGGTATGAAGCCCCCAGCACTGAGCTGTGGAGCAGTGGAAATGTGTTTCTGGTATGATGGTGCCACATCCAATATGTTTGGGATAAGTTAAAGAGTTGGGGATTTGGGGATGAGGTTGGGTGGTAATCATCCAACATCCTGACCTCACTAATGCTCTTGTCATTGAATGCAATCAAATAATCACAGAAATGCTCCAAAGTCTAGCAGAAGCCTTTCCTGGACAGTAGAGACAGTTACTCCAACAAAAGCAGAATAAACTCTTTGAATGAGCACATTTGTCCTTATAGTGCAGCTCTGTAATCCATCATTCAAGTCAGTAAAAACACTGCACCTAACCTGTGACAGTCCACATGCATTGCACAGTGGTGCTGAATACATCACATAAAGACATATGGCGCATAGCAGGCTGTCTATGCAAATCCCATAAATGTTTAATATATTTGCAGTATGCAACGAAGACCCTGTTATTTACATTCACTCTCCATTTAACCTGACTGTGCAAAAGCAGATGCTGCGACAAAAAGCTAGACATAAACATGCAATATAGCAGTCGGAAAGGCACGGGAAAAAAATAAACAACGTTTTGAACGGAACCATTCATCATATGGCCCATAAACACTGGGAGTGGTGCCTTTCATCTGAGAGACATCTGTGTTTTTTTAGTCATTTTTCTATACAGTCGTCTCCTAGCGGCTGGTAGTAGACACGGAACAGTGTGATAAGCAGCAGCCGGCTGGAACACAGAAGAGTGCTGGCTAAAATACCATGATTAGGCATTGTGTCCAGTTGCACCAGAGGACTATCATGTACCCTGGGAATTCTAACACTAGTTATATTATTACTATTATTATTATTATCATGATATGGACAGAATTAGTCTCTCAGCCAAGATGCTAAAGCATCCAGCACAGAGGTTGACTGAAAGCTCCAGGAATCCTCTCCAGGAATTACCTTGAGACTACACTTCCTGCCTCATTCTTGTCAAAGCAGTTTGACAAGAAATAATGATCTATTCCCAGATAAGCATTTACAAGAATGGTTAAGCCACAGAAGAAAAAAGGATACACAATTTTACCTCGCCCCAAATATAGCAGATCAGCCAAGACATGTTTGCTAATGGCTAATGTAGCTAGAAGCAAAGAAAACTTACAGCCTCTCATTAGCAGTGCAAACAACATTCCTAAATCATCACACACTTGCCTCAAACCGCATCGACTTGTATTTGATTTCTTTTCCCTGGGGTCCACTTATACGGTTTATCCAAGAAAGCATCTTCCCACCACTTTATAATTCTCCCTTCGAATGCTGTTGCTGTCACGCAAAAACATCTTTTTTATTTTTTGATATATAATTAACTCAGTTGTTATTTAAAAACGTGTCAAAGTTTCAAGATGAATGGACCAATAGAAATGCTTCAAATTGACTGATCACTATTGAAAGCTAAGACTCTTGTAAAGCTGCAGTTTTTGACTTGGTTTATTCTTGACAGCAACCAAGCTTAAATAACCTCTGTTCTGATTGACTGGCCTGTGTTGTATCTCAAACCAAAGCCGCCAGGGCTGAAACACTCCTAATAACTTTCCGAATTAATGGGTGGGGATAATGTACAGTAGGATAAGCAGATAAATGTAAATGTAAACTGTGAATATTGTTCATGTATGAACTGGGAAGTGAATGGTACATTTAGTAATGTGACCAACTCTTTAAAAATATAGAGATATGGGATGGCTTTAAGTAATCTCAAATAGTCCTGGATAACAGCATTTCTGACCCTGTTACATATTTAGAAAATTGGCAAAATTCAGGCTTCAAACTAACTATTTTTTTTAAACTTTTGAGTGATTTTAGGCAAATGACTGATTCCAAAATGCTACTTTTTTAGGTGTACAGTGGTAGGCAAATGTTTGGGCACCCTGGTCAAAACTCTTTACTCTGAATACTTAAGGGAGCAGGAAATGAATTCATTTTCAAAAGGCATACAGTTAAAGATTGGACATTCCTTTCAACATTTTAAGCAACACTTTGTTGAAAATGGAAATGGAAAGGAGCACCATGCAACTTTTATCAAGGTCTTATGCGGTGTTCCATTTGAACTGGGATGTCAAAATTCCCAAGTTCCAATCAGGACATGTCAACTGGAATGCCCCCACAAGGCAGATTTCCTACTCGGAAAGTCAGGAGAGCCTCACAAACCTTAAGTTCAAAATCCAAAATGGATGCTCTGCACATTAACAGTAAAAAAAAAGCTAACTCCAACATCTGTAGATGTGTTTCTATTGGTCCATTTATCTAGAAACTTTGACACAGTGTTTGGATGATTGTTATCATAATGGTCTGGTATCGCTAACAGTGCTAACCTATGACAATGTTAACAATGCTACCATGGGACATAAAAAGTGGGACTTTTTTTGGTTAGATCGCAGCATTAGACCTTAATTAGCATGTTAGGGGTATGTCTTGTTTCTCAATCATCATTAGGAAAAGGCCATGTGATGCAAATTTTAAGAGTCTTTAAACCTTTTCCCAACAATCCTTCTCTAAGCAGCTGCCGAGCACTCTGAAAATGACAAAAAATAAAAATATGACTATAAGAGAAGACTTTAAGAAAAGTGAAAAGCAAAGTGTTTTCAGGTAGCCATTCCCAAAATGGCAGTAAAAAAGGAACCATGAAGGTCATGTTAGGGTCTGGAGGACCAAGATAACTTTTTGAGAGAACTGCTCATATGATTGCTAGAAAGGCTAATTGAAACATTTAGAGAGATTTAGCAGACTCTGGGGTGGTGGTGCACTATTCTTTTGTGCAGTGATACTTGAACAAATATGACCTTAATGAAAGTGGTCCTCACCACAAAATCCAGCATCAGTTTTCAAAGGAACATCTAAACAAGTCTGATGCATTTTGGAAACAAGTCCTGTTGAAAGTCCTGTTTAGACATTGAAGAAATTTGTCATGGTGGCCAACCTCTGGCATGCTACTGTATACTTCCACTGTGTGTTAGCCACAGTAGCCTCATAAGTCCAGTGCAAAACCATAGAAGCAAACCTCAAGCACCAAACATGTCTAGTCTGATTGACTACATTTAGGGTTAGTTTGATTTTTTTCTTCAAACTGATGCTTTAAAAAAGAGGATTTTTTAAACTCACAAAGAGGTTTCCATTACAGAGTTACCTATTACTCAATATAGCAGGGATAAAAAATTAGAGAGGGTTATGGGTATCATGTAGCTCGCTGAGGAAGCTTCAGAAGAGCAGGAGAGGAAGAGGGAGTAAGCAGGATATTATTCACCTTTTACACTGATTACATTGTATGGGCTGGACCCAGACAGCCTGTTGTCAGATGAAAAGACCAAGCTGTCACTCAAGCAAAACATTTCAACATGTTCTCCTGAGCACAGGATCTCTGAAAACTCACTGTGATGGTTTGGTGCACGCTGATGTTTATTATTCATGATTAATGGTGAGGTAGTATCAGAAGAATGTTTTCAGCGTAATCGTTTGTCTGTGAGTAATAAGACATCGTGAAAGCTAAAAGCCTGACAAGCTGTGGGAGAGCATAAACAGTTACGAACACTGACAGAACAATAAGACATAGGCCTGGTTCACCTCTGCAGGATTCATATGGTATATGAAGGAATTTCTATTACCTATTCTATTATTTCTATTTGAGTTAACATTATGACCTTTTACTATCACTAGTTTAAGCTGTGTGTTTCGCTACCATATTTGGTATATAATATTCTATGTATTGTCATCGTACAATGGGTTAAACATTAATTTATTATAAAATCCGCCCAGTCCCACCAATGATGATAAATTCCACCCAGTCCCACCAATTATAACCAATGATTATAAATCTGCCCAATCCCACCAAATTTAAACAGTGAATACAAAATTCATTTCCATACCACCCATTGAAAATTAATCCAATTCTGTTGTGACAGAGTGGAACCTTTTCATATTACTTCATCTAAGATGAGCAAACCCAAAACTATTTCTATCACAGGAGTTTTGCATTTCAAACAGTTCATTTAACATTTACATTTTTCTATCAAATAATTCCAGTTGCTTAAAGAGGTACTCTTAAAGGTACACTATATGAAAAAAAAGATTGGGACACCTGCTCATTCATTGTTTCTTCTGAAATCACAGGTATTAAAAAATAGTTTCTCCTGCTTTTGTTGGAGTAACTGTCTCTACTGTCCAGGAAAGAAGGCTTTCTACTAGATTTTAGAGCATTGCTGTGAAGATTTGATTATATTCAGCAATATAAGATCACTGCCCACCTCATCCCCAACTCTCAAATCCATCCCAACAGTATTGAATGGAGCACCAACCATCATTCTAGAGAACACAGTTCATCTCTAACCAATGCCTGGCATTAGACATGGTGCCAAAAGGTGTATGTTTATGTGGTCTAGACAGTATGATTCTTTTGGCAATACTTCTCTACAGGGACTAGACAAACTGTGTGTGTGTGTGTGCATCTGCACAGCTGTGTCAGCAATGGGTGCAACTTAAAGTCGCTGAATGTAAACATTACAAGAAGTGTCCACAAACATTTGAACTTTATACTTTATTTGGTTCCATAAATAGAGATGTGTGAGTGTGAATAACCTTTCAATTGGCAAAAAAACAAAACACCTTTACATCTACTGAATGTTCTTTAGACCTTTAAAGGGTTCCTCACACATCTCTATTACAAACATGGTTCTTTTTTATTTATTTTTTAACCCAAAAGCGGTTTCATTATGGCATCCCTCAAAGAACCATTTGAAACATCTTCATATTGTAAAGTGTGGACTACTTTTAGACTATTTTTATTATATAGTCATAGTGGCCCCTACCAGATGAACCACAATCTGTGCAATCAGTTCTAGAAACGACTTAGGTTCAACTCCCAGCCTCACGCTGTCATTCGAGAAATTTGCCCTGAACTGACAGTCTACGTGACTGACACAGTAAATTGGCCAGCTTTAACACTAATCCGCTGAAGCCTACAATAGCATTTCCATCCCACACTCCTTTTATGTTGCACCTGAATGAACATCTATTCTTGTATTAACCGAGTAAGAACTGTAATGGAATGTAATGAGGGGAAACTGCTCACTTCTTACTCCCAGAATTAGTGGGGGAGGACTGTTTCACCACATGACGGATGTGATTTGACAAATGCAGCACAGTCGCGCAATTAAATTGTGGCAAAGTACGCTTTCCAGTTGTTTCTCCAGCCTGAGAAAAGTGTGCAAGGAAAGGTTGAAAGGCGCCACTGTACCCACTTGACCAGACCATTTGTTTTATTTTTGGTCTTGTTTTGAAATGTTCCATAAATACATACGATGTTCTTTTCTGTTTCTTCAGTAACGGGAAATAGACGTATAGCTTTGATAGCAGTGTGATCATTTTCGAAAGAAGTTTGTGAACAATTGCATGGTTTCCTAATAAGGGGACAAGGCCACTTAATGGTACTATTTATGTGGAGAATATCCTGTCTGGCATTTTCACAATGTCAGGTCCATGAGCCATTGGAACAAAGGAACTTCACTGCAACTGAAGAGGCAGACCTATTAGTCAGATACTGTTTAGACAAGACTGAAGGATCAGTCAGTCACACACACAGCTACACACACACAGACGCCAGTGTTAAGTGAGCATTCCCACACTGTGGTATGAAAAACTGATTTTCAGTGGTTTTATCTACTTAAATGGACAGACCCTGGCACTGGGCCCAGGTTTCCATTCCCGATTCTTATAAGTTTTGAATATCTGGGAGTTTGCACTGTTTTCCATGTAATTGCTAAATAACAAGCCTTTGGATATAAGGATATTGGGGCTAATACTTGAAAAAATTTGAATACATATAAATGCCCCTTCACTTTCTAACATCCCAAGGAGAACATGGGATATATGCAATGGCCAAAAAGACTTTACTGAGGGAAGGCATTCATAAGGCTACATAAGACCTACATAAGCCTTTAATGACAACTGACATAAACCTACATAAAGTCTTTATAAATGTTTCTGAAGGGTTCAGTTGCCATGTAGCCGAATGAATGCTGCCCTTCAGTAACATGCAACCCAAAGGTTTTCAGTAAAGAGAAAATTTATCATACTTTCTAATGAGTTAAAGCAGCATTAGGCTCCCCTTACAGCTATTAAGTCTAATTCACACATTGAGCAATGGGCGTTGGGGACATGCTTTACACATGCATTTGTGGACTAGCTGATATTACAGTGTTTTACACAAATATGACTTGGGTTACACAGCATTACACAGTTCTCACAAGAATTGTCCTGTCCACTTCACTCCACTTCAAGTTACACAGAGCAGAAACTGCTATTTTGAGCCCGAAGTAGTAATGACAGAAGTGCTACTCTTCCTATTACAGTCAGTGGAGCATCACAATGATTTCTGAAGCTGTTATTCTTCGGTACAAATGCTACATAATGTTGCTTCAAACTGTCCTCCTGTCCTTCCAGGAATAGTCAAGTCTCTCTACTACTTATAAAAATATATTGTTCTACTTTGTATGTTCTGACCTTAGTAATGAGTAATGAGCACAGCTTTACCTACTTATTATTATTATTTTTTTTTTCTCTAGACTTGCCTCACCTTGCCTATCACAGATCTGCAAACATGGAATGTAGCACTACGATAATACAGATAACTTAAATGGGAGTTGTCAATCCATGCACAGGATGGGAGACTGGTTGCCACATATTTCATTTTTAAAACATTTTCTAACATCTACAAAGAACATTTTGGATTACGCAGATTTAAGAAACAGCCAAAATAAAAACAAAAATAAAACTGTGAAGACCCCAGTTTAAGAACTGCTGCCTTAGTGGAGCTCATTTTATGGATGCCGAGCCAGTCAAGCAAGGACCTAAGAGAGACCAGGAAAGGGTCACTGGTTGTATTACAATATTACTAAAGTCATGTTGTAATATTTTATATTCTTTTAAAGCCTTTAGGTAGGCTCTTTTTTAAATACATCTTTCACAAATATCTTCTTTTTGTTTGTTTTTGTGACGGTTTATCCATGTTTGATGTGTCACAACAAGAAATGTTCAGCAAAAGTTAGAAAAGGTGGAGAAAGTTTCAAAAAGCAACTGAGAATATGGTCAACTTCGTCATTTGCTACATGAAAAATCCAAAAATAATGTATTATATTTCATTTCAGACATTAAATCAAACTTGCAATTGGTTATTTATTAGCAGATACAGCTAGCCCATTTCAATTTTGAGTAGGACACACCCCTCCTTTCCTCTTGTTTTCTACACCCAGGCCAAAAAACCTTTAATCGTTATTAGCAATGTTTCATTTTATGCACTGCATCGACGCTGAAAAAAAAAGTTCATAATCCTTATCTGTCATCATCTTCGCACCGTAACAGCATCTTAAAATGCTTTATTGTGCTGTGAGAGGTACGATAGTGGGAAAAACTTAGGGAGGATTCTTCATGACTTAGATAAATATCGCTTCACTTTGAGGAAAGATAAATGTCCGCCCCAAATAAGAACTACTTTTTAAAGGACAGTTGAAAACATGGGGCTAGTTTTAATGTCCTAGTGCAGTTGCTTTATGATCACTGGAATGAGGCCCAGGACCTGAGAGACCTGGAACCGGACCCCTTCGTATTCAAATATGGCTTTGACCCTGGTTCAGGACATTCGTCCCACAGATGCTTTCTAATGATTAATTCACTTCACAGCACATGAAGTGCTTCTCAGCTGTGACACTTCCTTCAAGGCATCAAGAGCACTAAGCTCCAAAGTGCATCTCCTAAAACGTTGAAAGAAACTTTCACAATTCTCCAAGGTTACATCGGAGGCAGTAATGGAGATAAAAATGCTCCAATCCAGTTTTAAATGAATAAGAATAAATCCCTATGGCACTGCAGATGTTAGAGTTCACAGCGTGACAGGTTGTGTAAAACCTTCACAAAGTATGGAAAAACTGAACGATCTCTCCAGCTGTTTTGAAAGACTTGAACACCAAGACGTTGTCCTCAAACGGATATCACTAGTCATACTACTACTTCCAAGCAGTGACATCTAAAGCCATTTATTCTTCTCAATCATAGCAAAAAACACTCATATCTTGGTCATCTCATTTGGTCTTTGGTTGCTTTCCACATTCTTCTGGTCAGGAACCAAATCCTATCTGAAGCCAGTATGTACTAATACAATCTGGCAAAGCACTTTGAGAGGTCTGGAGAAGTTCTTTGTCAGATTACCATTTCCTTGTCTGCAGAACTGTTTTGCATCCTCTTTTAGTTTGAGAGACAAGTAGAGCATTCCAATTACTTGATTGGTAAGCCATAAAAGGGGAATTCCCATTACGGCGGTGATTGGACCCAGGGGTTGTTCACACAGGGCGTTTTTTCACACCTGTCGCACATACACAAGTCCACACCCAGGTCTAGTTATGGGGTAGTTTTGGGGGAGGGGCTCATTAGCATTGCTTTGACACCCAACAATTCTATATGAACTGTGGATCAGTTGCGCGATTTTGACCGTTTTTTTTTCTGTGTGCGTTTTGGCAAAATAGTAGGGCCAGTGATCATCTGGTTATTGATTTTCATTATTTTCCTTGGATTCAGACACTCAAATGCTTTCTGCAATCATGACATTTCACCATGCAGAAACACCTGCAAACATGTAGCCGTTCTTGTAGGAGAAGGTTTTTAGCCAGACAAACGATAAGTCAAAACAGTCATATGAAAAATTTAACCAATCATGCAACCCCACACACAGTGCCTGCAGTGGACCACACCAGAGTTCACTAGAAACAAACCCCAGACCATGATTTTAGCAAGACCAGAGATCGGTGCTCTGAACCGCTCCCGGGCTTGAAAACAGCTTTCACACTTCACCAAACTTCCCAAAATCACTGAGCAAGTGGACCTGGGTCCAGAAAAAATGCTCTATTGTGAAAACACTCAAAAACACCAATACATCTTTTTTTTGTTTATCATCTAAAACCTCCAGCTTTATATATGTATATGATCTTTAATATAATTTTTTAATAGTGGTAAATACGTTTTTATTGGCTACTATTGTGCCTAAGGATGCTCGGTATGTTCATACCAGCCCTAAAAGGCACAGCATCTAACATACCTTGTGATTATTTCATGATGAATGGGCCAATAGAAATGATCTGACATTACATCAAATCTAAAAGTAATTTCCATAAACATTAAAAACATTTTATTTTCTCCAAAAAGTTACCATTTCAGAGATACTTTTTGTCAGTGATGATACAGAGAATGTTTATGCATGCGTGGTCGTGCTTGAAACACATAGGAAAAAATAGGCTTATATAGGAAAAAGCCCATAAATCTGCAAATGCCCCTTTCAACAAGAAAACTACCCCCTTAAGACTGTGGCACAGCAGACTCACCTGACAGGGGAGATGACTCAAAGAAGAGCACTAATATACTTTTCATGTGTGCGCTGACAAGCTGCCAAAGCAGTATTCCATGACTAGGATAACACCATAATAGATTACACAGAGCCTCCGTCAGATTTCTAGATTCACCTTTGCGAAAATTGAAGTAGTAAGGCTGTAAATAATAACATGCTGGGATTGAAATGGTCAGACACTTCATTGAATGCAAAAAAAAAGGGGGGTAAGGACATGGCATTCCCTCCAAGAATCTACACCTGTGAGCATTCGGCAGCTCACGACCGGAACAAGCTCAGTGAAGAAGCAAAATATTTGCGGATGGCAAAACCACTTGTGATAACATCTGTGAATGAAATTGCTGAATGATGAACCTGTCTACACAAAGTCTTTCTCACAGCAGGCTTCAATTCTACAATGTGCACAGAGCATTTGGTGTGTTCCATAGGCGAGACATTAACCAATCCATGTTTTTAGCGAGTGCTGCGAAGTGGGATACTCAGAATGAGAACATGTAGGATACTTTGCTTAAAGTCGCTTTAATGTAGAGTTTCCAGTTAAAACTGCTGGACTACTGATCTGCACTATTTGGCTGAAGGTTGAAGGTAAAAATGAATAAGCTTGAATACACAAAAAATTTGACATTTATTTGACAAACTGTTTGCAGATTGTATGCAGTTTAAAGTCAAATGTAACAGAGTTGACCTGAACATTGGAACAGACATAATAACAACATATTAAATTGTAATATAATTTTTAAAAATTTTATAAATATTGTAAAATAAATATTATATTAAATACTGACATTACATATTCTACAGAAGAAGAGATGTTCTATATGATTGATTTTATAACTGTTAATAGAGTAAGCCCAGAAAACTGGAAATTAGATCTAATAATTTAATGTAAATTTAAGTTGAATGTATGAATCAAGAGGTGAAGACAATAATTTGTGTGGAGTTGTTTAATATTTTGTGCCTAAATTGTGAGAAAAATATACATCAAGCATTACTAACAGTGATAAATTAGTGATTAGTAATATACCTCAAAACTGGTTGATTTCTGTGATTAAGATTTAATTTTTACCTAACAGATCGCAGACAATCACAGTTTTTAAGACATTTTTTAAGATAATTTATGGGGGATGGTGGTTGGTCTAGTGTAGGGTTTGATTCTTTGGCTGGGCAAGCACACCATAGAACACCAGTAAAGGTTCTTGGGCAAGACATAACAGGGACTGACATTACATTCGCCTACCTGTGTAACATGATTTAGATGTAAGTCACCCCAAATGCCAAATATATGTAAATGCAAATGAGAGAAACTTATGGGTGTGGTGAGACAAAATAGTTCCCTAAGAAAACCTATTTTTACAGATTTATGACTATTTTGCTGTTATCATCTTTACGTATAAAACTCCCAGGTTTCTCTCAGTACCAGTTGGCACGTTTCTGCACAACGCACCCTTTCACATCAAAAGACTCTGAATGACGTTCTTTGCATCTCTGCGATTGAATTATGTGAAGATTTTTAGAAATCTTTGGACTTCCCCCTTCAACGTACTCGTAATGGAAGAAGTCAAAGTAAATTGTTTCTGAAGCCGTGTGTCAGACAATGGGTTTAGATCACAGGCAATAATTGATGTCAGATGGTAATTTACCTGTATGACGAACATGCACATGAGTAATCTGTGGCCTGATGCCCTCACAAGTCTACCGTTTTCATGGTTGTCCAAAGAGTGACCAAATGAAAGATACAGGTGGTGTATATATACATGTAGGGATGGCAGGGTACGGAGAGCTGGAGCCTCACAGTGTTTGTAACGCATTACAACATGAACCCCCCTTTATTCTCTCTTGCAGAGTGCCAATGCTCTTACTCATTTTAAGATGAAGTTATGGAAGTGTGCCGCCATCGCCTTGACGCTCTGTGGTGCTGCACTGTCCATGTTCTTCTCTAGAATCCTGCTTCCCCCAAAAGCTCCTGCTCCTCTTCGCTTTGAGCTTTCATCTTTTTCTTCACCGCCATCACCACTGTCGTCATCACCATCACCCGCATCTTCTATGTCCTCAAACAGCTCCTCTTCTGGTATTGGTGGGAAGTTTCGGAGGGTCAGATCAGCGAATGGTGCCAACTCGGTCATCTCCGAATGTAAGTCGTCTGCATTTTTTTCTCTCTCAGTGCTTCAGCTTGAATAACAATATGGCATGTGGGGCAGTTTTATGAGACAAGTCTGTTTTTATGTGTCTTTGCTGTCAAAATTCTGAATCCCATTTCTAGTCTTTTCCATTGTTATACACCTGTCTGCCTATCTGTCTGTCTATGTATCTATCTATCTGTCTATCTGTCTGTCTGTCTATCTATCTATCTGTCTGTCTGTCTGTCTGTCTGTCTATCTATCTATCTATCTATCTATCTATCTATCTATCTGTCTGTGTGTCTGTCTGCCAGTCTGTCTATCTGTCTGCCAGTCTGTGTGTATATCTATCTATTTATCTATCCACCCGACTGTACGTCTATCTATTCATCCATCTCTATCAGGGGTGTAACAATTCACAAAATGTAAGGTGGTGCTTCAACTCCATACATATCTTTACAGCAAAAATATGGAGTGCCTAAATATTATTAGAACATATTATCAGAACATTCAACATCAGGAAATTACAAGCTTAGTCTCAAAAGACACTTATTTTGAGGAAAAGACGCACTATTTTCAGAGAAGGAATGGCCTGCCCTCATTATAGATTTGCTTGTGTAATTTCTATTTCAGGTCACAGATTAATCTTTTTAAATAATTCTAAACATGTGTGAACAAGATTACTATTAAACCTAACCCGCACAAACTTTTACAGCACCTTCTGAACAGGAATGTAGCTGACAGTGACGTGAGTGTAAGCCAAACAAAAAGCCTCCTACTCTCTGTCTTTGATCAGTGCCTTTGAAAGAAGAACCACATTTTCTGCATAAAGAGATGTTATAAAGGGAGATTCTTCACACACACACACACACACACACACACACACACACATATACTTTTACAAACATTGGGTCTCATTTACCAATATCTGCCTAAGATTTTTCTTAATTCTGTTCTTGAGAAAAGTGCCAACAAAAGGTCTAGGTCAGATTTTTTATGTGTTTTAAACAGCAGAATTGTTTGCAGCTCTGCTCCTTTAATGATAGATCCCATTATCCTCATGAATTGAACACATTTCTTTCTAAGAATGGGTGGTGTATAGGAACCATTGTTTTTTTCATGAATCAAAAAGGGTTCTTCTGTGGCATCGCTTAAAGAACCCTCTATAGCATTTTATTTGTAGGACAATGTAGTATCCTTCAAAATTATACTAGGTTGCCGGCACCAAGAAAGTGATCAAAATAATACCCAACCCAACCAGCCACTTCATTAAAACCACTTCCTTGTTTCTACACTTGTTTCTCTGCATACTTTGTTTGCCTCCTTTCAACCTGTTCTCAGGACCTCCCGGGACCACTACAGGGCAGGAATTATTTGGGTTATTATTCTCCTCTTATGTAGTTGGTCCACCTTGCAGATGTAAAATCACAGTCACAGTTTTTGTTGGCCATTCTCTAGTACTTCATCAGTGGTCATGGGATGCTTCCCACAGGACACTGTTGGCTGGATATTTCTGGTTGTTGTACTGTTCTCAATCCAGCAGTCATGCTGAGGAGTTTAAATACTCCAGCAGCTCTGCTGTGTCTGATACACTCTTACCAGCCCAAACAATACCTGATCTGTGGTGGTCCTGTGGGGCCTGATTATAGAAGAACAGGAAGTACAAAGTATGAAGTGAAACATATGGAAAAAGTGCTTCTTTTTGGTAAATGGAGCTGATATAATGGATAGTGAGTACAGAAACAAGGAGGTGGTTTTAACAAAATCGTTGGTCGTTGTTTTGGGTATAATATCGGTCAAAATGACCAATAGCATGATCAACTTGAAATTGAAACTATATGACTATAAAGACACCTGGTTTCCTTTTAACCAGCATTAGTTTGTGTCCTGCTGTCCCTCAGTTTGTGCCATAATAATAATTGAATCGAGAGGTATTGAACAATACGATACAATACGACATATTGTATTGTTCGACTTCTACTATCGATCTGTCTGTCTAGAGAGACTATGATGCTTAAGTGCTGCATCAGCATGCAAAACCATTGTTCCCTCTTCCTTCAATAGCATTCTCTATACCTGGTCCAGTCAATACAATAATGCAAGTGGTTTCAAAGAATGCATTGTATAACTACAATTAGAGTGTCCTCTATGAAATACAATGTATACGAAATCTAAATGGATTTTCCAGCTGAATGGTCTTAGAGACTGAGCAAATTATGCTAATGCATCTCCTAATACTCATTCACTTCTGGCGTCCAAAATTGAGGCGATATGGTAATGAGCACACACACAGACTCAGGAGTCCACACACTCACGCAGCTGAGACGAATTTATGACAATCCAATTGACAACAGTGTCCCCTGAGGCAGAGGAGGGATCAGAGAATTACTGGTGCTAAGTGGGTCAACAGTGGCTCAGTGCGTTCTTTGGCCACCTGTCCGTAGACTCTGGTCTTCAGCAGAAAGCTAACACTACATGCAGGGACGGATGAATAAATCCCAGGCTCCCGGGCTCCCCACCTCAACCCTGTGATGGTTTCATGCCATGGGAAAAAAAGTTCTTACTCGAATTTGCTGCTCCACCTTAAATGGAGTAGCAATTACACAGGTTCAAGACTGTAAACTGCTGTGTCATTTCTGGTGGAACGGACATTCTAAGAAGAAGCCAACTTCAGCCTTGTGGCAGTGAGCACATGTGCTAAGCTTGCATATGTCTGTTTCTTTACATTTCAGAAAGTTTCAACATGAATGCGGGATGGATGGAAAATAAACCAATAGAATCATTATATGGAACAGCCTGTCAATCAAATTTAAATTGTGGCAAGAAAGTTTATGGTGAAGTGAAGAACAACAAAACTGTGCTACAAAACGTTCTTCGGGTTCTGAGTGGCTCAGGAGACTAAGATGCTGACACTATGGCCTCAGGAGTTCAAATCCCAGGTCGTGTTGCTTCGCCATCAGCAGCCAGAGCCCAAGAGCGCAGAACTGGCTATGCTCTCTGTATGGGTATCTGTTGTATCAAAGCTGGGGATCCGGAGCAATGGTTCCCACATTGGCTGCCTAGTGATGCTGCACTGGTGGAAGTTTAAAAAAGGTGGTGGCTGACTTCATGTGTATTGGCTGAGGCAGGTGCTTGTCCTCACCCTCCTAGTGTTGGGACCACTGGTTCTTCACACTTGCATCTCTTTTAAAAATTGGTCTTCATGGAACCAGAAATGGTTATTGTATGGAACTGCTCAAAGAACGATTTGTAGCACCTTTATTTTTGAGATTTAAAATCTATATACACTATTATATATATCAAAATATAAATACACTATATGTCCAAATCTTTTGGCACCTATTCTAACAGATGCATTCAGCTATTTTAAGTTGCACCCATTGTTGACACAGATACACAAATGCACACATAGAGCTTATCTAGTGCCTGTAGAGGAGAACTGCCAATAGAATAGGACTAAACATGAACCAGGTGTGGGCTAGAGGGAGTATTCTCTGGAATGATGGTGCTCCATCTAATACTTTTGAGATAAGTTGGGGAGTTGGGGTTGAGGTGGGGTGGTGAATCTGACCTCTCTTACACTTGAATCCTCATAACAATGTTCTAATGTCTAGTAGAAAGCCTTCCCTGGACAGTAGATGCCTTTCATTTCAGATTAAATTTCATGGGATGTAAAAATGATTAAGTGCCAGTAAAGTTGTAAGTGATGCTCAGGGCAGACCAGAATATGTACCTGGAGTTAATCAGTAGTTTCATATCGATCCCATTTTTGCTGTTAACTCTGTCCTGTTTCTTCCTCAAACCCACTGTAAAGAGATGTATCAGTCTGCTGATAGTACCAACCTTCACCACTGTTATATATAGCACAAACGCCATACCAGCACATGCTATCTTTATGTCAAGTTGTAGAAGAGCATCCATTTTTAAACCATGTTTAAACCAACATTACTAGACGCTCAGAGGGGCTAAAGAATCAGTTTGAGAGGCGTTTCTGGTCCAGGTTGGCATTAGATCAGTCCTGTTATGGAGACGCATGTGAAGTAGCCAGTTAGAGCAGGGAAAACATGATGAAAAAGAGTAAGTGTACTCCATGACAAAGGTTGGAAGTCGATTATGTTTGTTTATCAATTGCAAATAACAAAATGTTTGGCTTATGGTGCACTGGTCCTTGTCTACTCACAGTCAGAAAATTCCTAATGTTGTAGTTACTAGTACTCTACCAGCAACTGGTGAATAAATCACATTTAAATAGTGTATATATTCACTCTTAAAAATAAAAGTGCTGCAAATGTTTTTTGGGTGATGCCATAAAAGAACCACATTTCGATCCATACAAAAACTTTGTAAATAAGTTTGTAAAAGAAAAAAAAGCTGTCACTTGACTTAAATGTTGTTTACCAATTACAATTCTAAAGTCTGACTGGCCACATCATCAGATACACATGTACACTTATGTCCAAATGTTTGTGGACACCCCTTCTAAAGAAAGCATTTATCTACTTTAAGTTGCGCCCATTGCTGATATGGATGTGCAAATGCACAGTACTGCCAACAGAATAGGACTCTCTAGAGCAGATAAACATATACCTAATGCCAGGGGTGGCAGTTACAAAGTCTCCCAGCATTAAGCTATAAAGCAGTGGAACGTTTTGGGAGTTAGGAAGTTGGGGATGAGGTGGGGTGGTGATCATCCTGACCTCTATCTAGTAGAAAGCATTCCCTGGACAGTAGAGGCAATTACTCCAGGAAAAGCAGGACAAATCCTTGATTTCGGAAGAAGCAATGAGTGTGTGGGTGTCCTAATACTTTTGTCTATAAAGTGTATATTACCAAACTTATCACCTGCATTCTCTAGTAAAGATACAAAAACGTCAGGGACGTGGGAAGTGGAGCTGGTGAGAGAGCTGCAGCCTCCCCAGAATGTAGGATTGCTAATCTGAGCCTAGTAAAGATGTATATCAAAACAAGATGTATATGTTCTTGTTTTAGGTTTTAGGGTTTTTTTGACCTAATGCTTAATTATATTTTCAAAAAGCAGCTGAGGGATGTTTAACTGAGCCGAATGGCTTCCCTTAACCAACTGTTGGCCACTCATAGGGAGATGTTGGTAAAACACAGGTTGTTGGCTAGTCCCAAAGCAGCCTAATTTGTGTCAGTGTTGTTGCAAATTCTGACAAGTTCTATTTCATGTGAATTTTCCAAACAAAAAAAAATCCCAAACTGCTGAGCTACCTTCATTACCCCTACCTTAAAAATCTTCGCACATCCCTGTGTTCTACCTTAAAGACAAAACATCCCTTATCCATGGCCACATTAATGCCCTGTATCACAACTTATTATTTTTATGACTTGGAAAGAAAACTTGGGAATTCATGGCTTTTTCAAGTACCCTTTCAAAAGCACTATTAGCTAACCTACCATTTGAATGTGAAACTAACAGTATGACCTTCTGTGCTGTCACCTAGTTGTGCACATGTTCCAGAGCTTCACCGAGGGGGAGCTGAAGCAGATCGTCGCCACGCTGGTGGAGCGCAAAGCACGGAGGGACACCAAGCAGGGCAAGAGGACTAAACGGGCCAAGAATGGCAGCAAGGCGTGCTCTCTGCAGGAAGAGGAGGTGACGATTAGTCAGTTGGGCCTGGCCTACATCAGTGACGAGACAATCCCTTTCCGCTACTGCAGTGGCAGGTGCGTGGCCAGCCGCCGTAACTACGACCTCACGCTGGCATCCTTGAAGCGCAAGCACGTGCTGAACCGGGAGGACCTCAAGAAAGCCAGGCACAGCCCCTGCTGCCGGCCAACCGCTTACGAAAAGGAGATCTCCTTTCTAGACAACCAGAACCGATACCACACCATCTACGAGGTTTCAGCACGTGAGTGCGCCTGCGTATGATCTTGATGGCGAAAGCTATGTGGAGGGAAAGTGACACTCCATAGTTTTGGGATTGAAGACCTGTAAACAAACAAAAAGAAAAAAAACAACTAATAAAAGTAGGTATAAGAAGAATTAACTTGGAATAAGGAATAAGCAGGGCTACGTTCACCACGTAGAAGGAAAGTGTCTGTAAAATAATGCTTCTTTGCCTTTCCTGGACACTATTCTAAAATGGAATTACTCAGTCATTACACTGCATCAGAAATCCAAACCCTCAAATCCACTGCTCGGTTAATCACGGCACACCACAACTAGGATAACATCAAAACAAAAATGGAAACTGTACGGAAAAAAAGACTCCAGTACAGAACAGAAGACTGCAGAGCTCGTCAGAAGCTGCTGTTGATCTTGCCTTTTGAGGTCCAGGTCGACTACGTTGAAATATTTTGTGAATGCCAGTTTCGTGGCTTTACCCGCCTGCAGTACATCCCTAAATCAGTCATGTATGTAAGCTATGATCAGCCTAAAGAGTTCCTCTCTCAGAGTATGGAGATGCACTCTCCCACAAATTGTCTGTTTGTGTAAAGGGTGCCCTTAAGTGCAGGTTTCACACAACACCACATTCCCGTAACCACACGCTAACCTTAACACCAAGAATACAAAAACAGCAGCACCCGGAAACACACCAGGACCTTGAATGAAAATGGATGACAGTCCTGAAAAACTGTGCCCACTAGCAGTGGAGTGGGAAATAGAGTAGATATACAGTACAAATGGGTAGAATTACTGTAAATATGGATACAGAATAGCAACAGTCCTTAGAATCACCTTTAACTAACAATATATATCTTCTAAAAAGACACTCCACTTGCACTTGGAAGGCGGTGGTGTTATCCACTATGCTACACCAACTGGATATGTTACACATATGCTTTGCGTCACTGAGTAAAGAAGAGGGAAAGCACCAACCATCTGAACCAGTCAGGAAAATTAACCCCAGTCTGCAATAGGGACAGCAGTGTTGTTAAAAAGCGCCAGGCATCTTATTCAGCAAAACTGTGTAAACTAACAGTGTTTTGCTAGGAACGAAAACACAACCCAATACGTAATCTTCTCTAAGTATTCCTGTGTTCTTTCACAATGTGCTACCTAGTCAAAATGTCCTAGCAGAGCACATATTTATAGATATAGTTCCCTACCTTAAATACACTATATCCAAATGTTTCCGGACACTCCTTGTAATGAATGCATTCAGCTACTTTAAGTTGTGTCCGCTTGCACACTACTTGTCTAGTCCTTGTGAAGAAGTAATGTCAATCGAATACTCCAGAATACTGTCTGGAGCAGACAAACATAAATCTGTTCAGACAGTTTCCAACAAAAGCAGGATAAACTCTTTTTAATACCCTGAATTTCAGAAGAAACAATGCATGAGCAGGTTTACCAATACTTAAAGTCCACATAGTGCATAGGTAGGATATTCACCACATCAGAAAATGCTTGGAGGAGTAAGACTATAGCCAAAACGATATCATCGGAAAACGCTCTCAGCATTAAAACGAGCAGCCCAAATCCATCTAGCTAGCTGAGATGGCACAAAAACCCCCCTTTTTGGTGAATTTGATTTATAGAGCACTTGATAAAATAATAATACTTAGCCAGTGTGAGGCACAAGTTTAAAGTACATAAAAAGCATTAGGCATTATAAGGCATTATAACAATGCAGTTATTTCACCATTCAAATGAACAGTAACCCTCAGGTAGGATGACTCAATGATT
This sequence comes from Salminus brasiliensis, assembly GCF_030463535.1. NCBI lineage: Eukaryota > Metazoa > Chordata > Actinopteri > Characiformes > Bryconidae > Salminus > Salminus brasiliensis. The sequence goes on along the minus strand of NC_132894.1, from coordinate 11,579,829 downwards.
TTGGATCAACATCTCATTTCACATCCAGTGGATCATTATATGTGCACTGTGCATCACAGGCAGTTCTGCACAGGCAGTATGTTCTGGTATCAACTCTGGTAACCTTGTGCACTGCATTTCAACGCTTTATTATCATACTGAATCTGAATCTGTGTGTAATAGCACTCCCAAACTACTGTTTAATTACATTACACCAACACTCAGCCTTTAGGAAAGGAATGGAATTTTTTCATTTGGGAACATCATGTTGAATCAAGAACAGAAATGCTAATTTCCAAATGATAATGAGATCTGAAAGCTCATGATCACAGCTACATATTTAGCATCTCTCTACAAAAGAGGAACCACTGTGATGTAACCACTCCAGTGTAGGCAATGTGACACTGCAAACACAAATAATAACAGACTGATGGGTTCTGCTGCTAGAAATGTAGTGCTCTTCTGAGGTATCACTTGGAACATGAACAAACATGAACCTTCCATGTCCTGTTTAATGGTAGAGTCCACGTTCCAGCACATCAGGTATGTGAAACTCTTAAAAATAAAAATGATACGAAGGGTTCTTTAAGTGACGCCATAGAATAACCAAGTTCACACGCACACTCACCTCTTTCACAAACATTCATACGGAATCAAAAGTGGTTCTTCTTTGGCCTCACTCAAAGAACCGTCTGAAGCACCTTTTTTTTTTTTTTTGAAGCAGTGTAAGGTTTTTCTCTTTTGTGAAATTGTGACTCCAAGCTGTCACATCTGAGCAATGTCACGCAATCATGCAAATGTGCTCAGAGCCCCACCACATCCGTCTCCCAGCTAAAGTGTTCTTCTGAGGGAACTATGAGCTGCGCTTTGCCAATTTTTTACAGCCCTGTCTAATAGAAAACAGAATACAAAAGACATCTCTTTTTCTCATCAAAAAGACACCGAGCTGCTGTTACGCATTTACCAGAACAGCATTCACAGGAGATAACAGACTGACAGAGGCCTAGAAATATATAGACCAGCTCTGCTGACTGCAGCTTTTACAATTCATGATGCTGTCCAACATCGAAGAAAATATGCCTAAAGAAAGTGGTATGCGCATGTGGTAGTAAGCAGTATGCCTTAGATGCCTAAGAATGGTTCTTTGAGTGATGCCATAAAAGAACCGCTTTTTTTTGGATATATGCAAAGCCAGCCACTGTCTCTTTTCTGACTGCTGCTGATGCAGCCTCGTCGGGCAGCCAGGTACCCGGCTCCACTGCACAAACTAACAGACATCTGTGCCGGCCAACATCACTTAAGAGAGAGCACAGCCGACAAAGCAACATTTGTTGGGATTTGACCTTGTGACCCATGGGCCATAGTGGCAGAGCATTAGACAGCTGAGCCACAAGGAGCTCAAGAAGAACCTTTTAAAGGTCCATAGAACCTTATTATATATATACCATACATCTCTATTGCAACCCTGGTTCTTCATGGAAACAAAAGTGGCATCACTCAAAGAACTATCTACGACACTTTTTTTATGTAGTTCATGGGTATCCAATCTTAGGTGCAAAGTGTCTATAAGTTTTCAGTTCAAACAAGCTGGAGCTCTATGAACAACCTGATTCCACTGATCAGTTGTTCACATGTGCTACTGCTTGGTTAATATATTTCTAACCTTGCTCTGGCTAATGCATTTCTAATCTTTACCACTGACATGCACAGATGAAAGAAGGGTAAAGCACCTTTGGCGCAAGCAATAATCCAAAGGTCCAATTGAAAGACGCTACCAACACCGATATATTCCAATGCAGATTTAAAAATCATCAGGACCAACCACTACCGATATTCCTTATTTATTCCTTAAAACCCTACAGGCCTATATGTATAAGGCCTCAATTAACATATGTGACATATTAGTTTCAAAGCAGTTACTGCATAATTTATAGCAGTTCTTAAATTAAAACTTCAAAATTAGCATTTTCTAACTGAAGCACTTCACTTAAGATGATCATCTCAGAGATCATACTTAAAACTGAAAAAACACAGCTAACAGCATGACATCACACATGCATACAAGCATATGCCGTTTCCGGCTAGATTTACTACAGGATTGTAATGGATTCATTCAAGTTTTTTTTTTCAATATCAATCGAAACTGAACAAAACCAATATGCCACCTCTAAAAAAAAAACCCCACAGGATTCAACCGTGTTACATCTGAGTGTTACATTTGACTGGGAAATCAGTGGAGGAGCAGGTGCGAGGAATGTCACAGGAGGATTGTGCCTGAGTTAGCCTCAACAAATCCATTCCATTTGTGTAAATCCTATAACAGACTACTCTAATCCACTTAGCGCCTTTCTAACAGACTTCCAGCCAAAATCGCTGAACACTGAAGCGAACGGAACAGGATAGGTCCTACTAGACAAGCAGAAATGTACTGAGTATTTAGAGGAGCTGTTTTTTAAGTGCTGTGCATTGATTTGAAATAAATGTCGTTGATTTCAGTCTTCCATGGAACTTAGTAAGATTCAATGGATAGATTTTCAAAACTCGTTAAAATGACAACAAGCTCCAGTCTGTACTCAAAGAAAATGAGAGCGCTATCTACAAATTGTTCTTTGAGAAATGCCATAGAACAACCAATTTAGGTTCGATAAAGAGCATGCGTACTCCAAAAATTCCTGGAATTAAAACATTAACTTACAGTAGAAGCTTGTTAAGAACGTGTGCATCAAGGGATCTATTACAAACATGGTTCTTCCTGCAAGTGGTTCTTCTACAGCATCACCCATACTGGAATGTAGATGTACAGCTTTTATACAGCCTGTAATTAAAGCTCGTCTCTGCATTTGATCGTAGTCAAAAACCTTACAACCTCAATCAGACTGATTGTCTGGAAAGTGTTCAAAGACACAAAAGCACATCAAGAAGCAAATGCTAACAAAGACTTTGTTATACAGCTTCACAAAGTTCATGCATAACCTATAAAACAGTTTAAAAGAAGAAAAAAAAAACTACAGAAGAAACATAACACTGTATGTGAAAGCAACTTTGCCACCTCATCAGCTCACTGACATTTTTAACAGCCCACAAACAGATTCACAGCTAAGGAATTTACTTGTTTTTTTTCAAAACTCTAATCAAGGAACGGTTGAGTGACCTCTTAAGTTAAGCCCAATCAATTAATTAGAGTAAGGACGTGATTAAAGAGCACGGATCGAAGGCCAAGCACACAAGACTCAGACTTTAATGCCCTGAAGACAATGTGCTCAAAACCCTCAGGATACGACATCATTACTCACCGAGAATATTCAAACTAAGGGCTGTGCATTAAAGGAACGAGAATTATATATATAAATTATATATATGCTGTTTGTGCATGAAACAGTGTAGCATGCTGAAATATAAACATGGGACGGCTAAATCCTAGAATCGGGATGGCTGACCCATTCACTTCCAGAACATTGTACTGGCTGTACAGACTGGAACACTACCTATGCTAAGACCTTCTATTATTTTAACTCTCTTTTCCAAACAAAACATATTTTTTTCAACATGTACAAAAAAAAGACCCTCCCTCCCTCCTGCCCCCATTACCTTTCCAGAAACCGATATTATTTTCTGGCATTGTTGGATCCTGTTGACCAACTACAATAAAAGTTGATGCAATGCATCTGTATAAAGGATTATCTATATTTATTAAAGAGTAAGTTATGGTTTATTTATTTAGATAGCATCACTGACAAAACAGGAGCATTTATTTATTGAATGTATTGGTGCCAAAAAGAAATCTCATGTATTATATTCAGTATATTATTATGACTGTTTAATAAACTGTACAAGCTTTAAAAACAACGGTCTATTTTTTTTCTTATACATTGCTTAACATTTTTATGAATAAGCACCTTGCTTTTGTGGGTACAACTGAAGGCAATGCTTTCTTCTTACAGTGCTCTAAGTTCTAGGTATTTACCAGGTAAGCATGAGCCACCAAATCTAAAGTTCTAGTTCATTATTTTGGGCATTATGCTGGTGAGTTCCAAGACAATCAAACTAAGTTGCACTGACATTTCCAACAGGTTCTATGTATTATGTATGACAGTTTAAGGTACAAAGTACTAGGTAATTATTTTAGGCAATATGGTAATATGTTCCAAGACTAATTCACGCCTGACAGGTTTTTGGTATTATGAATGTAAGAATGAGGTTCAAATTCCAAAGTACTAGGTAAATATTTTAAGTTATATGATGGTATGTTCCAAGACATGTTGTAGGTATTGCTCTTTATGCTCTGTGACTTGTATTACACCATAAGGATTACCAATCAGTAACTGCATACAAAGCAATGCAAACTGGAGTTGTTCCTAAGTTATAACATGGGGGCAGGATCCACCAGTGGTTCTGAAGAGGTTATGGGCTAAACTATATTTGAAGCACAAACTCTACAGCATTGTATAATGTTTTGAGAGGGGTAAAATAATAGTAAATAATCTAACACAACTAAAATACAATGAAATTCCAAACGATTTCCAAAATGTGTGTATTTTTGTTTCATTTAGTTAAATAGTTTTCAAACATATCCCAATTAATGATTAATATTAGCCAATTAATTACTACTGATTTCAGTGTAATTCAGCTCAACTTTAGTTAAACATGTTTAATGTTTAAAGTTGAACTGAATTACATTACAATTGGTAGTAATATCCTAAAATATAGAACCTAAGGAACTGTAAAAGAAGGCACTGCCTTTTTGGATATTATAGTCAAGTCAAGTCAAGTCAAATGTATTTGTACAGCGCTTTTTACAACTGTTGTTGTCTCAAAGCAGCTTTACATAATCAGTAATTAATAGTTAGTAAAATAAAAAAAAGAAAAAAGAAGACATAAGAAGACATGAAAAATCTAAGACCCCCAGTGAGCAAGCCCATGGTGACAGTGGCAAGAAAAAACTCCTTCAGAGCTGGAGGAAGAAACCTTGGGAGGAACCAAGACTCACAAGGAAGACCCATCTATCCTCCTCTGGTCAGAACAATTTATAAATTATTGATAAAAGTTACGAAACCATCTATACTGTTAAACTGCTCTGATCATAATCATAATATAATAACCATGGTGTAGTATAACCTATTATCATCATGGCAGTGATGGTAAGAGTAATGAGAGTAATGATAGTTAATAGTGGTAATATTAATAGTGGCAGATAGTTAAGAGTCAATTTATACATTACCATAATATTATACATTATGGTACACATTTTGAAGTTTATTGTTTCATGTTGTATATTGCTCTGATATTGTATGTTTTTGTCAATACACTGTGGACCAGCTTTAACAGCACCACACACATGCACAACACTGAACACCTGCACATTTTCAAAGGAAGCTTACATAGAATAAACCAATTCACTCAAGCTCCTCAGAACCAGTATACAGTTCTGCATGTGGTTGTATCTGTCAGCACTTTTTGAGAACCACTCATGCGGGGAGGTGTGTAGTGCCCGTGGCTAGTGGACTGAGCCTACAGGATGTGAGTGCTTTGTATGCTGTTTCTTCATGTGGCCTGGTTCCAGGTGACAGGCTCCCTCCATAATGAACCCACGTGAAGAGTAATGCCTTGGATGGCTCAGTTCAAGCTGCCGGCCAGCATCACGAATGGGTAAGAAAGCATTACAACCAACTGGGCCATTACTAATATATACAATATATTAGTACTACATACATATAATGCATATTGAAATATTATAAGCTAGACACCAGACCTTTAGGACAGTTATGTATATTTTAGGTATTTTGGAAACATTGAATAATGAATGGTATATTGTAGACCTATTTTCACTGTAGAAATTAGAGTTAGAGGTGTAAGAAAATATTAATATATTGAAATATTGCAATGTTATGTTTTGCAATACTGTATTTTTAATAAATAGTTTACATCTAAAAACTGGTGGTGGACAGTGATAAATTTTTTGACCGCTACATAGCATTGTTGCAGTCCGTCTGTTTGTCTGTCTGATTCCTCTGTTCTAAATGGCTTTATTTTGTGCATATTATGGATTTTGTTTAAAGTATACTTTCCTAAAATGCGCAAAAAAATGCAATATATCAGCTTTCTTGTAGTAACCCTGTATCATGATATCGTATCACAAGGTTTCTGCACAAGTTTTTTTTTAATTAGAGCTCATTTAAACACAATGTAATACACATTACAAACTTCTGTATTTTACATTTTATATTTTAATTTCCCCCAACATGTTAAATTAAGCAAATAAACAGTAAAATGTGTTTTAGAAATTTGTACTTATTTTGTTATTAGATCCAGGGTCTATACTGTATACATTCACAATATTGTACAAAAGTCAAAGACCACCTTTCATTAATGATTATTTTTTAAAAATTACACAGAGGTCTCAACAACTAAAGATAATATCTAATGTTTGCTTTATTTTCTCCTCTCATTCTCAAAGATGACAGCTTTAAGTGCTGTTTAACTGATGGAGAACGTTTGGGTGGTCTACCAAGTCTTGCCTGGCCCAGTGTTCTGGAAACTGTGGAAACTGTTTCTCTGTGTTTTCCACCACTTATTTTCCTTCGTCTTTCCTCTTCCTCATGCAAGTGGATTATCTCCATTTTATCTATCTAATATGCTCAGAAATATCTCCTAATAATCCTGATTGGCCATACTGAACCAGAACTGAAATAAATGAAGGGTGGTCTCTGACTTTACACAGTGCCGCATAAATACCCTAAACGCAATTTGTGCCACATCTGCTGGCTAGATCTCTTGTAATTGACTCCTTTTGGAATCCTCTATAAGGGGTAAACAACTGCTCTGCGCAGGCCTCTTTAAGTCTGAAGTGAGATTCATTCATGCGATCACTGGCCTCCAGACGTGAGCTTACGCACTCTCAGTGCCAGGTCCACCCGCTTTGCCTTCTGATTTTGGGGAAACGATACGAAACAAAGTCCGTTTAACCAGTAAACCACTCTGACTTTTGTATATATCAGGTTATCTCCGCTACACAAACACCATCTATCACTGTCTCCCACTGTCCTTGTTCGTTTATTTTTGCTGTGTTCACTCATTATGAGGTATGAATATCGTTGGACTCTCAACAGGACAGCGGGACGCTACGGTGAACCTAGAAAGACTAAACACGTCTGCAACCTTCATTTCCTGAAAAAGAACAGCAGACACACTGCAGAACGCTGGTTACCAGCTCTTCAGCTATTTACCGTCCGATCTGTTTTGGAAGTGTGTTTATGCCATGTTTCGTAATCACCACATCACACCAGACCTATTCTTTCAGTAATTTGTGTGGTAGAAAGCAGTACTTTTGGGATTAAGTGGACAAGAACGGTTTCCCCAGCATCCCTGAACACTCGTAAAAGAAAACCATGAAAACAATCTTGAGCTGCACCAAGATGATAAAGAAGTGAACACCTGAAGCTGCACCAAGATGATAAAGAAGTGAACACCTGAAGAGCTTCAGGCCTCTCTTGCCTCAGCTAAGGGCAGTGTTTAGGACTAGTTTTGTGTTTCAGTCAGTTTCGTAGCTCATTTCGTGGGGTCACATAAAAAAAACCCAAAAAGACAGGGGTTACTGCCAGTTTAGTAGTCTCAAACATCAGTGCCAGCTGCTGCAAGGTGTTGTGGATAAAGTGTGCTTGGTATACAGTTTAACACTGTATATCAATGGCACAATTATATTCTTTGCTTTAAATTGTTCAATTTAGCTGCCATTTAAGAAAATGTAATATTTATTGGAAGCTTTTGGCAGGTATCTATCTATCTCTATCTAAGTAACTGTAGTATAGTAATTATGAAGATAATTACAGTATAAAAATAATATTAAAAAGATCTGTAAAAACTACAGTAATGTTTATATATTATTTGTGAGCTGCAGTATCAGTGGATTAGATGTAAATAAACAGCACTGCCCTGGAGAAACTGGTAATTACAAGTAGCTTTTACAAGTACATTTTACAAGTACAGTTTATGAGTACAGTTTTACAATGAAGTAATTATACAGATACAGTGCAATGTTATCAAACTATACTGTGTGGTCAAGGAATTGTTTATTGTGATATTATTAACAATAAAATAAACTATTTATTGAACAGGTGTATTCTGGCACATTGACTTTTGTTGGATCACTATAATACTATAATAATATTGTCCTTAACTGTGTGTTAAGCCCACTCCGGCCACCTGCTCTTTACTGCAGAGGGACATGGAAAAACAGTGCTACCACGCAAGATGTAAGTGACCAGATTCTAAAGCTGGGAAAGTCTTCCAACACCAGAGCCAAATCTCTGAATATGCTCTTAAAACATCAATGAGAGTACAATTTCACAGGCCTTACTCCTGTCACGTACAACACAATGCACATGTACTATCCTGGCAGTCTCGAAGCAGATTAAAAGATTTTATTGCATATAGCTGGCAAGCGCGCGTACCTCGCCACCCCCATATGATATTCCATATGTTACCCAACACGATAACTTTCTCTAATGAGTCACAGTTTGGTCTGAACGGCTCCAAACTGTAAAAGGCTGCCGCAGGAGTTGAACTTCTGCCATGGTTACACTGCAAACATAATGATGGAGGTTGGTAATTAGGAGTTACCACTTTGGACACTTAGGTGACTCATGCACAACACTGTTTTCACTGCACACCGCATTTGCTTATATAGAGGTGGAGTGGAAACCCAAAGTGTGGTTGGGCTGTGGCCGCCGCTCGCAAATGTATTTATTATCCTTTTAAGTCATGGTTATCTTCGCATATACAACGTTCATTTTAGCTATCAGAATTCATAAACATTTGGAAAGAGCAAAATTATAAGAGTGTGTTTTCTGACATGCTCATTGTGCTTGGAATAGCCCGTGAGGGCGTGTTTGGAAATCAGTGAAATGCGTAGTTACCTGATATGTACCGTAAAACACACAGATTTTCTAATTCAATCAGGCCTTTTTTTAATGAAGCACCGAATCTCTTTACTCTCTACAACATTAATCAGGGGCTTCTATTAACACTCTTCTCTTTGATGGTAGCTCAGCTATTTTAAAACATTCACCTTCACACTGGCGGCTGTGTATATTGGACTATTTGTTTTGAGTCAAATTCTGCTCAGCCTCAGTTTACAGCAGGTATGTGCTCTCTAAACACACCCACAGCAACCTCAGCCGAATCAAAAAGAAAAGTGGAATCCTGATATGTTCATTTCTTTAAAGGGCACCCTGAATTTTTTCCCTTCAATAAAATAAACCAGCGTGTGGTGTGGCAACAAATTGGAGCAAAATGTTCCTGGTGAGCAGGAGAAATGAAGACTAGAACCATAGTCAATAACAAGATCAAGTGTCACCAAACACAGGAATGTGGAACCAGAGGCCAGCTGTCCCAAGGTGCTGCATTTGTCTCTATAAACAGTTCATATTAAAGGACTTATATAATCTATCCAGCCATCCACTAAGCTTCTTTTCCGCCTCTTCCTGGCCGACGTTGCAGTATTCCCACCTTGCGCCCAATGATTCTGAGTAGGGTCCGGACCCACTGCGACCATGGGGCCATATATTGAATACATATATTGAAAAGTTTTGTGGTGTACTATGTAACAGGCATGGGCTATACATGCAGGAAATTTGACATTATAGTGTGTGATTTATCTGATTAAGACTGCCCCCAAAAAATGTTATGGCTATAGGCTAACAAGATAAATTTTGAAGATTTAAGAATAAGTAGTCCTTATTTATTATTCCACCCACTTTATGCAATGTGCAAAACAGCAAAACAGTCCCAGAGGACGATGCTACCACCACCATGCTTTTCTGCTAGTAATTCTAGTTTGTATGGCACCCTGGACGAACCTCCTCTTTGGTCTATGTGGAAGGAAAGAAGCTGTTTTTGCTCTCACAGAGGAACAGAAGTCTACATGACTTCTAGATGTCCTTTTGATGGACAGGTTAAAGTACTGCTACTGGGCCATTACAAAACAAAGCCGTCTTTGGACAGGGGAACTATATTAAAGAGAACCCTGAACGTCTAGGATATAGACAACTACAGACACAGAGTAATTAACTATAACTACAGTAAGCAATGCTAAAAATTTAAGTTTTTTTCAAACAGCTTTAAGAGATTTAATTTTTTTTTTGCCTTCCGGATGCTATCAGGTACCTGACTCCACAGCAGGGAAGACATTTCTTTCTTATCATGGGTACTTCTAACAATCCTGAGCTAAAAGAATGTCGCAGCAAGATGGACAGTAAAGAGAGAACATTCCAGATATATGGTCAGGAGCACTGTGATGTAGGGCCTTATGGTTTTGTCATTAAGGGTTTGAGTCAAACATGAATTCCACAGAGAACCTTCACCGAGAGGCTTCTGTCAAAAATGCTACAGTCCTAAAAATGATTCTTGTAATCGAACAACGATTCAGAGTACTCAAGCCTGAAAGAAGAAAATGGAAAACTCTTTCAGAATAGTTATGTCAAAGCCCAGGCCTAAATCCAGCTGCAGTCCTTCAGGGTTACTCGAAGCAGGCTGTCCATGAAAGAAAGCCCTCAAAGATCACACAGCCAAAGCTCCTTAGCGTGGAAGACTGACTGGAAGGTGCCAAAATTGTCAATGCAAGATTTCATATTTTCATATTTGGGCAATTTGCTGAACCAAGGGTTCATTTAAATCTCAACTAAGCAGATTCAGCATTGTCAAAGTCGCCAAACTGATTCTAGTACAAATCAAAGAAGCTGACATACAGTTTAGTTCAATAAAGGCAGAACTCACTTTCGTATACGGCACTATAGGGCAAGTGGAAGTCGTTTCTAAGATGGTTTTCTGGCCTGAACGGTGCTGTCACATTAACTTTTTCAAACCTCCAAGAACTGCTTGGAATTGTCAGAATCCATCTGCAACCCAAGCACAATCATAATGTCTTTCACTGGAAATTCCATGTTGATCTTGGATGTGCTGAAATAACACCGCTGCCTGTGCCACACGCATGAAAGTGCTTTTCAACACTCATGAGGGTCCATAGATCTGAGAATTCAGTCGAACTGTCTGCATCTCAGGCTGCCATAGTCGTCCTTGTAAAAACAAACATGAAAACAGTTCATTTGGTTGTGCAGTTTAACACAATATCAAGAACACAGAGGTGTTTGTGGGGATCTCTCGTTGTTATATAGTCAGATTTTAGGTTCTTACAAGGTATAACAGGGAGGTGAAATGGGTGAGTTGTAAATGGTGTCTTTTAGATATTGTGGGCCCAATGTACTACGCCATCTGTGCATTCATTACAGAAACAAACCAGACACATTTTACTCTCGCGTTACGTAAAATATTGGCTCAGCTGCCCTTAAACACTAAAACCCATGAGCAGTTTACATGATAAGCGTCAGCCTTAGTAAATCAAACATTCCTTCCAGGCACACTGTGAGCACATACTGAAGTAGTATTAAGGTTAATTTTGTGCTGCACTGGCAACGTACTTCTGGCTCTTATATGTATATGGCATTCTGTAGCAATGGTAGCCAGGATATGCATGATATTTATTTAACACTTATGAAATTGAAGTTTCCCACATTTTCAGGGCATATCCATTTTAAAGTGTTAAAATGTTTGGGGTAGAAATGAGAATATCACCCACACGTAGTGGACACTGCCTTCATCAGGGTGTATCTAAACAAAGACAGGTGTATTTAAAGTGCCCAGGCACACCAAGCTGACAAAGACAAACAGCTCACCATTGCTTTTCATCTTCTGTGAAAGTCTGCAGTCAAACGAACCGCAAAGACTCAGCTGATGACCAGCACGCATGTTCACACTGAATATTTGTGGACACCCCTTTTAATGAATGCATTCAGCTACTTTAAGTTGCACTTACTGCTGACACAGATGTGACATACACAGCTTGTCTAGTCCCTGTAGAGAAGAACTTCCAATAGAACAGGACTCTGTAGTAGATAATCATGAACCTACTGGCACGTTGCCCAGCATCGAGGTGTGGAACAGTGAAACTGTGTTCCCTGGAATGATGGTTGGTGCTCCATCCAATACTTTTAGGTAGGGTGGTGATCATTTAACATCCTGACCTCACTAGCGCTGTTGTCATTGAATGCAAGCACATCCTCACAGCAGTGCTCCTTCACAATCTAGTAGAAAGCTTTCCCTGGACAGAAGAGACAGTTACTCCAACTATAGCAGAATAACCTCTGTTTTAATACTATTTATACTTGCATTCAGCTATAAATAAGTATAAATACATTAATTTTCCTATCTGCTTCTTACTAACCAATGCCACTGTAGATCCGGAGCACAAGGCAGGAATGCCCTCTGAACATAGTGTCAGTCCATCACAGGGTACCAAACACACACAAAGACACCCGGGAGGTGGGAGGAAACCAAAGTACTTGGAGAAAAACCATGTGGAAGCTCTTCAAAGACTGGCCTCATAAATAAAATGCATTAGATCTTGTTAGGACTATCTTAATCTTTAATTACAGAAAGTTATTAAGTAGTCTTAAGTAAGCAGGAGTAGTAATCTTATATTTTGGTTTCAGAGTTCACTTTGGGTTTTCATTTCCATCAAACCATCACTTACGTTTTAAACACATCATTTTTTACTTACGATAAATCACACGGCTTTAGTCTGACTTTTAGTTTTGCATGAGAACAGAAACGTGACACAACTGCCCTTAAAACCACATGAAATAAAGCTTTGGGAGACTGAACTGAAAGAAAAAAATTACGAGCACATTTCTAAGTGGCCACTTTGCCAAGTGTTCGAACTTTTACAATTGCTCCGCGCTTCGTATAAAGGCTTATTGTTCACTGCTGGTAAATGTCTGTGATTTGTCAAAGTGGAATTAGTATGTAATAATAAACAAACGCCTGCAGTGTTTTTTTCACCACCAGTAAGGCCTCATTTGGGCTTTATTATAAGTCAGTGATCTTCTATTATGTATGTATATTTTATATATCAACACAAGGGTTTAAATTATTGTAAGGAAGGACAGACCAATTCACAATCTGATATATTTTTTAATATATTTTTCAAATAGCCAACATTTCTAATGACAATTTAGCCCCATCCCTTTTCCCTTTTCCACTAAAGCTAAAAGCAAACAATAATAGGACAAGATGTTCTACATGGACAGATACACAAAAATAAGGAGGCCATAAATACTCGCCATAGTCATTGTGAACTGTCAATTTTTGTTTTTTAAACTGGTGAAAGTGAGGTAATAAGATTTTCTTCTTAAATAAAACCTTGATCAGACTACATTGTTGACTACAAAACCAAAGGTTACCATCCTTGAATCAGTGTTAGCATCACTGTAACTCACTGTAACTGATCTGGGAATTTTGAGTAGATCACAAAGACAACCACTGATGAACATCAAACACAAAAGCCCAACAGCTCAGAGAAAAACATCTAATTGATAAAACATGTAGTCTATCAAATAAAACCAAAACAACTTCTGATATTAATAAATACATCGAAAAGGACAGTTTCTCTAAATTAGCATATTGCCTGAGACACAGTGGCATTTGACAAACGTATCAAGTCCAAATGCCTGGTTATTAACTTTTGCATTAGTGAGCTGACATTAACACTCTGCCTTCAAACGTCTGCCCTCAGACTGCTGGCAAAAACCTTGTCATTCAGCAAACTGCTAAACTGCTAATCTGAGAAATTCACATTATGCAACGTAAGAAATGAATTTTCTGAAAATCAGTCAAATTAAGTACACTCCAGAAAGCAAAATCACAGCATTAATTTCCTGTAAATTGGTCTTGCTGCGGTGGCAGTTTTGAAATAAGATCATAAAAAAGTGTCAAAATGCCAGATGTCTTAAATTGTCGTAACTATGTTACGAAATGTGACTATTGCTTCGTCTATAATCCCAATATATTTTGATTATTTAAAAAATTGCTATAAAAAAAATACAAATTTTTTGCATATTTTAGACTCCTATATTACAATGCCTCCACGTTTCCTAGAAACCATATCTGCCCTGCCCATTATCAAGCACAATGATAACATTTCAAAGCCATGATAAAAAAAAAATCCAGTAAAAGAGTAAAAGTAAAAGAAGATGTTCAACAGATGCCAGTGGCATTGTACTTTAGCAGCTTAGGCTTTGCAAATACTAACCTAAATGTATTCCACCAAAAGATACAGATAATCTGTTGTAAACAATTCCAGTCTGATAAACCGCTCAAATCTCATTGACCAAACATTCATACATGAACGTCTAGCCACCCCCGCTCCTTTTACACTCGTTCATATTGATGGGAAAATAACTTATACAGATGGGAAAGTGCTGAAGAACCTTGGCCCTTTAAATACAGGAAAGCTATACATTCATATCTGTGCCCTGCGAGAGGCATTATGAGTTTATTAAAAATAAAAAAAACACTACGCACACAAGATCACATACTGCTACAGAATGCAGGAAAGATCTGAAATATGGTTTCTTATCTTTCAACTTCAAGGCTACTTGCTCCGATCATCAATGTAGATTCTTTTACACACTTTTTGTGGGTGTTTTACTAGTTTTTCTTAGTTAAAATACATATTTTCACAAAGATTTTTGGCAGTACAGGAGCGGTAGTGCACAACAACAATACAATAATTTTCATGTCTTATTTTCTAGGTTTGAATAAACATTGGTTAAAAACAGGGGGAGCTAATCTTCACCGTAGGATATTAAATAAGACTCATAACTATTTCTTATTAAAGATCCTTTTCACAAACACCAAAGTACTGGTGAGAACATTACATATCCCACATCATTACTCACAAAATCTAGAGCTTTTTAAACAAATGGCAGTGTTGTTTAGTCCGAGATTGTGTTTTCAATGCTATTTGCTGCTAAAGTGTTTTGGGATGGATGCATTATAACAAACAGTACTGTGCAGTTTTAGACACCTAGAAAGATCTCTGCATTAAGACTTTTATGATTTGAATGTACAGTTCCAAAAACACCAAATCACATAAATACAGTAGAAAGTGAGAAGAACTTATTATTTTGAATAAAGTAGTTTTAGTCTTGTGAGCTAGTTTAAAGACCAGAGCATGGATTTGTTTAATTCCATCCCCAGTTCAGCTGATTTAACATCATCAAGCACTAATTAACCAAACCAGATGTTGAAGATAAATAATAAATAATACTAGACTCCCATGAGGAGAGCTTTAACAATGTTTTTAATAAACAGTGATGTAAAACCGCTACTTTTTGTATTCATTTCATTCGTATATGTTATACTATTCTTTTTTACTTTCTACAAAGATAAGGAGCTTTTTAATATAATAATTTTTTTTTTCCACAGATGTCTAAAACTTCACACAATACACAGTACTGTATATTTCCTGTGGTTACATGTCCTTTGGGCATCGATAAAAACAAATTAAAGCAAGCATGAGCAGGATCAGATTTTTATGTAGTAGGCGAGGCAAAAGAAAGGGAAGAATTAATGACTTTAAGACGAGTCAGTCCCTCTTAAAAAGCAACTATGTATTTTTGTTAGGAATACAAGCTGATTTACCAAGGGTGATATGTACACATTCTTGTAGAAATTGGAGCTACATCTATGTGGATTAGCATTACAGAGAAAGATAACATGTATTATTATAGGATTACTATGTGGTATCTATGCAGTAAAATGAGTGAAATTAAGATATAAGCACAGAAGCTTAAGAATTCTGATTGTGCTCATCTGGAGTATAATAAACATAAATCATCAAATACCGGTTCAAAATATCAGTCAAATCTAAACACCCGTACGGTGCGGATCATTTATTTTTTTTAGCAAATCTGGTATCTTCCAATACCAGTACCATTCTGATTTCATTGTGCCGCTACAATAATTGTAAGGCCGGAAATCAGTTGTATGTACGAACATATTTATCTGATTTCTATTTTGCCACATCTATTTATTATCCCAGAATATAATTTTTAATTTTATCATTAATCACTAGTAAACTGAAAGAACAAGACGTTTCTACAAAATGTTCTGTAAAAATCACTGGAAATTGTGATATAGTGACTTGATATGAAAAAGAGGAAAATTATCACTCAGTAGACGCAGAAAATGTGTACAATAGAACAATAAAAATGTGCGTATAGTTACTAGTTTTATCTGTAGTCTAATTTGCTCTTCCACAACACAGCATAACAAATGCGAGTAACAGCTAAACAAAAGGTCCCACTTTGAACAGTCTGGGATAACAGTTTAAAATTTGGTTTCTTTTCGTTTCAAACAGAAACAAAATGCATAAATGAACTGAACGTAATAAGCTGGTTAGGTCTAAACTACAGATGTTTTCAAACTCCTGTGAAAATGAGATTTCAGTGTATTTTACATGTAAAAGTAAACAGGATATTCTAATGGTTCTCAATGGAGTAATCAAAACCCACTTGAACTGTAATGACTGTACACTTTTTGCTTTGTCTGGTAACATAGGGGACACTGTATTTCACTCAAAATGTAAGTCCTTTTATACAGTAAGCTCACTAGTCCAAAACTATTTGAAGCACCTTTACTCTCACATTCCAAATTAAGTATTCTTATGTGGGGGAGAAAAGGAAAACAAAATCCGCTCGAAAGCCCAGACACCCTCTTACACATCAATGTGATGAGTTTGAGAAGTACAGTACAGTTTTTTTTTTATTTAAGTTTACTCCGAAAAGAAAAGTGCTATCCACCCCTTGACTGTGAATATGAGTTTAGTGAGAAACACCTGCATAATAATCTCACTGGAAATAGCCTTCAGGCCACAGCAATGGAGGTCTGGGATGTTTCCAACAGTGCTGGCTGCATGGCTGTGTGCAGTGCTGAAAGAAGTTGCTGCTACGTGCTCTCTGAGGACCGGGTCTCAGCTCCCTCTGGGATTCCTGCAAGTAAAATGTTAATGTATCAGCATGAGATTAGAATATGGTGAAACTGCAATTCGCCCTGTCAGACAAGTTATCAGTTATTGTCTTTGCTTCTGAGCTGGCTGAGGGAAAACCATCCTTCCCCATATAACAAGAGATATTGTGCAATCTAGTAAGTACTGTTTTCTCAGTGTGGACCAGTAAACTTTCACTCATCAAACTACAGAATATCTTTGTATAAAAAATGTCCTGTTTGTTCTACTGGCTGATGCAGTTCCATGATACAGATTATGACAGTGCAGATTTGACCACTTATCTATATATTTTGGATCTACTAGAATATTTTTTTTAAACTAATGACTTAGCCCAGAATATATTTTAAATATTTATCCTAATTAATCACTAGTAAACTGAAAGAACAAGACGTTTCACCAAAGTTCTGTAAAAATCATTGGAAAATATTGCGATACAGTGACTTGATATGAAAAACAGGAAAACCATCACTCAATAGATGCAGAAAACAATAAAAATGTGCATATTTTTAATAATGAGATTACACTGTGGTAAAAAGTAAAAAGAAAACTTTTCAGAAATTTGGAATGCCAGATTTAGAAGACAAATGTATACAAAAATGATATTGTAACTTATATTGTAAAATTTAAGTAACTGTTTGTGTGTTTAGAATAGGAAAGCTGTGAAGCATGAATCAACAGTTAAGTTGATTGTTCAGAATTATATTTCAACATATAATATGAAATATATTTAATGCATTTGTTCAAGTGCATTCGTTATTTTATCTGAATAAATAAACCATCTAAAAACACATGTTTGGCAAACATTAAGTCTATAACATTAAAATACACATTGTATATGTTTATTGTAGAGAGTACAATATCACTTTTCAGATTTTAAAATCTTGAGTATCAGGCGATTATAATTTGCCATTTTTCCTTAAGAAGTTGCAAAGGTGAGATTTTAAATTGAAGGATTTCATAGGATGGCAACACCACAGGATGAAACAGGATGGAACACACAGGTAATACAATGTGCTACTGTAAGCTAGATTTGTTTCGATCAGAATTTAATCAGATTCTTTCTGTTTTCTTTCTGATATCCAATCAAGCATTTTGCTCTGATATCAGCCTGACATCTCTAGTTTACTAAACCTTGGGAATAGAGCTAAAATACTTGATGTTTCTTTCAAAAATGTCAGCAATACCATGCAAAACACAAAATCCTCTAAATAAATTCAACAGGTACAAGCAGAGTGGCTGATATGGGTTGAAAACAGTTAATGCCAAATGATACCTTTAAAGTACTTTTTGCCGACAGGCTATGCAGTAATAAGCTGTATGACATGCTCAAAAGGCCAGACTGTCTCGGTTAAAATGCACTTTGAAGATTACTAGTCTATAGGCACAGTGCAATTACATGCATGGGTAGCATTTCTTCCACACTGTGGTGAAAGTGAAATTTTATGACAAACGACAGTGTCAGCAGTTGGCAGTTTTTGGACTAATTACTTCAGAATCTAGTGGGCAGACTTTATTCTACTAAATAGTATTCCCATGAGCAGCTTGAAAATCGCTAGTATTCCGTTACAGGCACTACCTGAAGCAGGAGCAGAAGCAGCAGTTATAGGGGGAGCGCGAGAGTCGTCCTCGTCGCTGGACCGACTTGCCTCGCCCTCGGGGAGTGTCGGCTGAGGCTCCGGCTCTTGCTCGGCATGACTCCGCAAGGCCAGGATGCGGTGATGCAGAGCTGCGAACAGCTGCCCTGAGTCTTTAGAGCTTGCCTGAAAAAGAAGCACACGCAAACCAGAGGCTTAAGCAGTACACAGCTGACCTCCCTTAGCCACTTTTTCAGGTGCTGTCCTGTACGCATGACGTCTGCAAGATCATAGTGCCCTTGATCGACTAGGATTCTTTCAGCTGGCTATTATTTATTTGGTGATTTATGCTTTTTTTTTTTTTTTTTACAGTTTAGCAAATTAGGCCATCTGGGCAACAAAAAAATGTCATCCAGGAACAACTTGACTTATATTTGTTATATTTGTTTAATTAGGCTTACTAATTAGGCTTAAGTCTCTTACTGATATAAGGAAGACTTTAATTCCCTGGTCCTCTGTGTCAACGGCAGTAATGCGAATGCTCTTCTCGCTGGCTTTGTCCACCTGCATCTGGGCCCACAGCTTTGTGTTCAAAATCAGACGCAGGCTTCCTTGAGTTCGCATCACTGAAAAACACAAAAGACATATACAATTATGACTCACAAACGAGCTGAATGTACTAAAAGTATGAGGGTAAAAATGAGCTTCAGTAGGCGTTCGGATGATGCAATTTCAAAAACGCAAAACACTGAGGCGAGCAAGAATCAGATTTATATGTATATTTATATGTAACACACAAACTAGCTTTTATTTAGGAAAAATATTATTACTATATAATTTGTTCCTGACATTTGATCAGTTGGAATGGACAAAAGAGAACCAATGGAGCCAGATTTGAAAATAATTATCCAAAACTAAGAATAAATCTTTTTTATGTAACATTTCATACACTGTGCTGCACTAAATCCAATTAACCAGGACCAATTAGGCTCTATCTGTAAGGAAACATGCAGTTGGTGTTAAAAGTACTGATATCCAAATATCCAAGACAAAACTGTCCAACAAAAATAGGTCCTTATAGGTCAGCAGGTCACGTGTGTTACCCAGTCTCGACTGCAGCGTTCCATTGTGGACGTCAGTTGACGACATGTCATTAAGTCTCAAAAGTCCACAACCCCTCTCAACCCACGACTGTGAGCTCTTCTCAAAAACAAACAGCTTGCACTGGATCTGGAGGACAAAACCACAGGTAGACTGTTAATAGAAACATTCCTCTGCTTCAGGTGTGATTCTGCAAAGAGATTAATTGATGTAAAAAAAACCCTGAAGTAAAGGGTTTGCTCGTCCACAGAGAGGTACTTATGGTTGCACTTCAATGAAAACTTGAAGGCATTAAAGGCACTTTAAGGTAAACTGGGTGGAGATTTATAAATAAAACAGTTTGGTGTAGTACCATGTATTATTATCTCTCCAGTTTATATATGGAAACTAAGCTACCCATCTTGTTTTCATGGTTCTGTGATAGCTCTGAAAACCAATTCATTATCATACACTATATGGAGAAAAGTATTGGGACACCTGCACATTCATTTTTCTTCGGAAATGAAGACTTTAAAGAAGGGTATTCCTGCTTTTACATGCCCAACTCCCCAACTAATCTCAAAAGTATTTAATGGAGCAACATCATTTCAGAGAACACAGTTCGACTGCTTTACAGCTCATTGTTGGGGGGCTTTATACCAATAGATTTATGTCTGTCTGTTCTAGAAAGTCTTATTCTATTGGCAATACCTCTCTACAAGGAGTAGACAAACTGTATGTGTGCATTTGCGCATCTGTGTTAGCAATAGGTGTACTTAAAGTAGCTGGATGTATTTTTTTTAGAACTGCTGTACACAAACCTATGTAGTGCGTATGTAAGTGTATATGCATCCAATCAGCCAACAACAATTTAGCTCCACCCATTCATCCTGAAGTTATAAGCAGTGTTTCAACACAACACAAATGTCATTTGCACATGCCAGACTTAAAGACACGGTAACAAAAGCAGTCTGTCTACTTCTAAGAGAATCCAACTGCTATATGTGGACCTCATGGGAAGTACAAGAACATATGTTTTTACAAATAGCTGCAAATTCCAACATGTTTTACATGGTGCTTTTTTCACAACAAACACAAAAACAAACAATAAAATGTAAATGTATTTCGGTCAAACTCACTAATTGTGAACTCTAGTTCTCTAGGTCTAGTTCTCAAGAACCCATCTGGTTCAGACTAAAACTCAGCAGAAACTCAGAGCATTTTGGCAATTATTCATTCAAGTTTCTTGTAGTGATTCCAAGATCTGTCACGGGTAGGGTCAAGCCCCAGCACTTTGACATGATATAACCTTTAATACCTGGAATAAAGGACTTGTTCTTACCTGTAAAACATTGCTTTCTGACTCTTCTCCAGTCCTCACCTCCACTTTCTCCAGTAAGCACTTCTTGGCAGTAGCTTTTGTGTATGCAGCTGCTGACTCCTCCAGAGAGTCTGCTGTGTTAGCATCTACAACATACAGACACACGCACACACACACACACACACACACACACACACACACACACACACACACACACACACACACACACGTACCAGTCCTTAGCACTTCATTTTAGCTTCGGTTTTAACAGAACCACCTTTTGAAACACCTCATAATCCACTCAGTCAAGCTAAAGTTCATCATAAATGAATGGATTGGATGTCTTGGTATTCTGGTTTTCCAAGACAGCTAAAATTGTCAAGGTATGAATGCATTAAGCTGTATGGTTAACTTATGTTTGAGTTTGCTGGGGAGGTGAAAAAGCTTTTGAAAGTGAAACTGGCACCTGATTGGGAAAGAAATTCAACAGTCAAAATTGCAGTGGATGGATTTCCCTTTTGTGAACATTTAGGATAATGAGAGCACTTATCCCGTCTCCGATTACGCTTACATTTTTCTACAGCATACCTTTTTCAGAATTGACATCTTGTGACGAGCAGGGTTCGCTGGCCGGACTGTCGGGTTTCGACTCCACCCTGCCCTCTGCTGTTGCTTTGCTGCATTTCATTGGGCTCTGGAAGCAACAAAAGACGGCTCAGCACCATGCCTCAGCAAGACTCTCTGCTAAGGTGAACTATAGAGACTATAGAGATGAAAAATAATTTGTCATCTAACCAAAACACGATCTGACATGTTCTGTCCAAAAACAAACTTTTCCCCAGCATCACTGCAGTCATCAGCTTTCTGGGAGCTGAAAAAGAAAACCATCCATGTTAGGAACTGTAAAAACTTTCTGCTTGAGGACACATGGTGTAAGAAAAAAAGCTTTTGAAAGAAGGAAACTTATTGAGACATATTACCTTGTGTTGTTCATGTACTGTAAGAAATAATTTGTCTCTTCTGACTGAGAGACATCTGGTCTGGAATCACTTTCTTTATCTGACACCTCATCCACCTGCAGACAGAAATGAAGAGGGTTGTTTATTAATGACTCAGTGTGATTAGTGTGTCCAAATTCAGCATTTAAACATTTAGTGCCCAAATTCAATTTCAGTTTAAAGTTTTACACACAAAAAAAAATCTGTAAACCTTAATTCTGTCTTTGATATTTTGTCCAAATACAAATGACGTCTCCAGGGGAAGGACCTTGTTCTTACTTTTGTCCCCATTTTTTTGTTGTTCATCTCCGCCTTTTGACATCTTTGAAGAACATACAAGAGTTAGCATTGTTCTTATATCACTGCACAGACCACAAGTTGTCTTGTTACAAGTTACAAGTTGTCTTGAAGCTAATACTGCCTTCATGTCACAGTGTGCATACCTGTAACTTGTCAGTCTCATGCATGCTTCCATCAGAGTTTTCAGAGGTCCCCTCAGGTCCTAGCTGTGCCTCCAATGGCTTGTTCACTCCATTCGTACTGCTGTTAGAATCTAGAGTTTGCCATAGACAGGTATGTTCTAAACAGTGGATATTGTTATTTCAACTTATTTTGTATAGTTTGGTGTATCTACTTCTACTACCTTTCATAAATCACTAAGTTTAGTGGTGAGGTTCATTTTAGGTACACTTACTGCATGAACTGAAAGACTTGGAGGGAGGTGCCTGGAGCACAGCTGGACGAAGCACACTGCGCTGCTGCTCCTTAGGTTTCTGACTTGGAACTCCTGAAATAAACACCATACAGGACAGAGGTTTGTTTACTGTTTACAGTTTGTAATCCTGCTGTGGTATTCTGCATTTTAATTTCCTGTGAAGACCTGATTTATTAATGATATATTCCGTCCAGCTGTAATGTTAGGAACCACCTTTAGGAACTGTGGACACTATACAACTTTCAGAATCCGAGAATTTCTGTATGTCTTACACTACACAACTTGTTGTGACCTGTTACGTGGACAAAGTGAATCACTGTATGAGAGATGACAGATGATGCTCAGAAACACAATCTGTGCCAAAATAAACAAACACAGACGCCTTTCATGTCCCAAAGTGGAGCTTGAGAAACTTGCTATGGATGTTGTTTCTGCACTAATTTGTGTAGGAAATAAAAGCAGTCACTTTCTTTCATTCTCTATACCTAATTTAATCTTTCTATATTGTCATAAAATAATGAGGGAAAGGCAATGAAGCGGCTAGTCAGTTAACTGTCCAAATACTTTTAAGCTTGTGAAAATGAAAGGACTGAGTTAAAATTACTGTAAATCCTTCATGTTAAACTCATTGAATTTAAGAGCATCTTAACCGCATCATTTGAAATCTACTGAGATGTTGTACGGAGACAAAATTAGCAAAATGGATTGCGACCAATTTGTAAAAAGAAATATGTGGACCAGAATGTATAGCATTAGCAATATCACCTACCAGCACTAGGTGCCTGCCCATGTATTAAGGTTGGTGGCCTCAGACGAAAACCCACAACTTTCTCCTCTGTCCAAAAGAACACACATATTCTAGTTAAATAAACTAAACACATACAGGCAGTTTGGAGAGAAAAGGGACAGTTCATACTTTGTTTTAATTACGCATCCATGTGCACAAGATGGCTGCGCCACATAACCTATGGTCATTCAGAGTGCTTGTTATGTATATACTAGTCGGCAAGATACAATCATTTAAACTGTCTCTGCTGTCAAAGTTGACCTTGTTGTGAAAAAGCAGCTAAAGGCAGGTATTCCTGTACCTGTACCTGGCTGAGATATGTCAGCTCTGATTTTGAATGGCAGCAGTGTATAAAAACAGCTGTATATAAAAACCATTAAGAAGTATACCATTTAGAGATGCACTGAATATTTGGCAAGCAAAATTATTCGGCCGAAAATGGCAAAAAAGCACTTGCAGTGTTCAGCCGAATAAGTGAAAAGACTATAGCGATTGACGTTTTTGATTACGCAATCAAATCAGTTTGGACTGAGGCACTCTCTGTAAATGCAGCTGCTGAATTGTCAAGAGGTGGTACATCTGCAAAAAGTTACAAAACCTTGAGTTTAATTTATCACCTAGTTTTGTTATTGCTGTTTTATTTTGTTTTTTCTGCTGAAAAGCAAATCCATTGTTCTTTAGGCTATTGTTTTAATGCAATTGTGAAAAAAGTGTCAGATTGAATGAAAACCTGTGGGGAAAAAAACGTGTTCTGTATTTGGGCTTTGGTCTAAAGGCATACAAAACTGCACAACAAAATGTTACATATCTAGAACTTCATGAACGTAATATATAGTGTAAAATACTTTAATAGTCTTACCAGGCTCTGAATCTGAATTTTCAGTTGGGGACTGGCAGAAATTGGATGGCATGAAAACATTATTCTTAGACACTGAAAAAGTGAAAAGAGCAAATATGAATAAAAAAAGAATTAATCACATGATCTGACAAGGTTACAAAATGAACATAACTGCAAAAACAGAAATGAAACTGCTCTATTACCAGAGTTGGAGGGTGGGAAGTGTGTGAATGATAATGTTTCTCTCTTAGCAGGAGGACAGTAGCTGCTATCGTCTTGATCAGAATCTGGAAAATATGGGAGTTGGGCATTAAACTCGTTAATAATGACACACTGACAACCCCCCTCATTTATCTCCTTCATGTATAATAAAGCTGACTGCTACATAATTACAACCTACTGCTCAGGCAGCATCACAGAGTAGTTACACACTGAGTGTTGGCTGCATGTGAGCAGGCAGATGTCCACCATTGGCAACTGATACTATTAGCACCACTGTAAATCAACAAGAAGTCAATACTGTATTTGTGTCAACTAGATGACTGAAAGATCATATATATTTTATTATGTTTTTCAGAACAATTCCCATTTTAAACCAGCACCACTGAACCTCACCTTCTCCATCCTCTGCACCAGACCCATCTGCTGACCTCTGAGGACGAAGTGAGAGAGTGAACATTACAGCCCAGCATTATACAAGTTCTTTTTCACAGTCCAAATCACAAAACCAGTGTTTACACATACTCATACTAATGAGCTTATGATAACTTACCTTTTGTGCTCTATCTTTCTGAAACACAAATGCTGGAGCAGCTATAGCAGGTTTATCTGCAAATGAAAAAAAGGAACTAAATCACATATTGATACTTTTTTTTACAGCTGCTATGAAATGCAAACTAGATAAGCAAGCAAATCAGCAAGTTTTTGTTGTGTTGTGCTGTTTTTTTTTTACTAGCAGCTCAACATAGAATCACAGTATATCACACGCAAAGTGCCAAATGTGTCCTAGCTAATTCAATTCCAGGGTTAAGTGGATTAATGGTTAATATTAATTTAAAACAACTTCCATTTCACAGGTTGAAAGGCCAATAGGGGCCCTGTGGAAAGAGGCTATATATATATATACAAACCGGATTCCAAAAAAGTTGGGACACTAAACAATAAAAACTGAATGCAATGATGTGGAGATGGCAAATGTCAATATTTAATTCGTAATAGAACATAGATGACAGATCAAAAGTTTAATCTGAGTAAATGTAACATTTTAAAGGAGAAATATGTTGATTCAAAATTTCACAGTGTCAACAAATCCCAAAGAAGTTGGGACAAGGCCAGTTTTACCACTGTGTGGCATCCCCCCTTCTTCTTACAACACTCAACAGACGTCTGGGTACAGAGGAGACCAGTTTTTTAAGTTTAGAAATAGGAATGCTCTCCCATTCATGTCTAATACAGGCCTCTAACTGTTCAATCGTCTTGGGCCTTCTTTGTTGCACCTTCCTCTTTATGATGCGCCAAATGTTCTCTATAGGTGAAAGATCTGGACTGCAGGCTGGCCATTTCAGTACCCGGATCCTTCTCCTATGTAGCCATGATGTTGTGATTGCTGCAGAATGTGGTCTGGCATTATCTTGTTGAAAAATGCAGGGTCTTCCCTGAAAGAGATGACGTTTAGATGGGAGCATATGTTGTTCTAGAACGTAGTTCTCTGCATAAATGGTGCCTTTCCAGACATGCAAGCTGCCCATGCCACAAGCACTCATGCAACCCCATACCATCAGTGATACAGGCTTCTGAACGGAGCATTGATAACAACTTGGGTTATCCTTGTCCTCTCTGGTCCGGATGACATGGCGTCCCAGTTTTCCATAAAGAACTTCAAATCGTGACTCATCTGACCACAGAACAGTCTTCCATTTTGCCACACTCCATTTTAAAAGACCCCTGGCCCAGTGCAAACGTCTGAGCTTGTGGAGCTTGCTTAGAAATGGCTTCCTCTTTGCACTGTAGAGTTTCAGCTGGCAACGGCGGATGGCACGGTGGATTGTGTTCACTGACAATGATTTCTGGAAGTATTCCTGAGCCCATTCTGTTATTTCCTTGACAGTGGCATTTCTGTTTGAGGTGCAGTGACGTTTAAGGGCCCGGAGATCACAAGCATCCAGTAGAGTTTTACGGCCTTGACCCTTACGCACAGCGATTGTTCCAGATTCTCTGAATCTTTTGATGATGTTAAGCACGGTTGATGATGATAACTTAAAAGTCTTTGCTATTTTACGCTGGGTAACACCATTTTGGTATTGCTGCACTATCTTTCTGCACAACAATGGTGGAATTGGTGATCCTCTTACCATCTTGGCTTCAGAGAGACACTGACACTCTGAGAAGCTCTTTTTATAACCAATCATGTTGTCAATTGACCTAATTAGTGTTAATTGGTCTTCCAGCTGTTCGTTATATGCTCAATTTCCTTTTTCCAGCCACTTATTGCTACTTGTCCCAACTTTTTTGGTATTTGTTGACGCCATGAAATTTTGAATCAACATATTTCTCCTTTAAAATGTTACATTTACTCAGATTAAACTTTTGATCTGTCATCTATGTTCTATTACGAATACAATATTGACATTTGCCATCTCCACATCATTGCATTCAGTTTTTATTCACAATTTGTTTAGTGTCCCAACTTTTTTGGAATCCGGTTTGTGTATATGTGTGTATATATATATACAGTGAGTCCAAGAAGTATTTGATCCCTTGCTGATTTTCTTTGTTTGCCCACTAATAAAGACACTATCCTTCTGCACTTTTAATGGTAGATATATTCTAACATGGAGAGACAGAATATCAAGACAAAAATCCAGAATATAATTTTAAAGAATATATTTTAATTAATTTGTATTTCAATGAGGAAAATAAGTATTTGATCCCTCTTGCCAAACACACTCAATACTTAGTGGCAAAGCCTTTGTTTGCAAGCACAGCGGTGAGACGTTTGTTGTAGTTAACCACAAGTTTAGCACACACACCAGGGGGAATTTTGGCCCACTCTTCTTTGCAGATCCTCTCTAAATCATGAAGGTTGGTGGGCTGTCGCTTGGCAACTCTGACCTTCAGCTCCCTCCATAGATTTTCGATCGGATTGAGGTCTGGCGACTGGCTGGGCCACTCCATGACCTTAATGTGATTTTTCTTGAGCCAATCCTTTGTTGCCTTTGCTGTATGTTTAGGGTCGTTATCATGTTGGAAGACCCAACCACGGCCCATTTTCAGATCCCTGGCAGAGGGGAGGAGGTTGTCCCTCAGGATTGTGCGGTACATGGCTCCATCCATCTTCCCAGTGATGCAGTGAAGTAGCCCTGTACCCTTGGCAGAGAAACACCCCCAAAACATTATGCTTCCACCTCCATGCTTGACGGTGGGCACAGTGTTCTTGGGGTCATAGGCAGCATTTTTCTTCCTCCACACATGGCAGGTGGAGTTGAGGCCAAAAAGTTCAATTTTGGTCTCGTCTGACCACAAAACCTTCTCCCAATAACTTGGTTCATCTTTCAAATGATCATTGGCATACTTGAGGCGCACCTCCACATGTGCTCTCTTCAGCAGGGGTACCTTTCGGGCACTGCAGGATGTGAATCCATTGTTGCGCAAAGTGTTGCCAATTGTTTCCTTGCAAACTGTGGTCCCAGCTGCCTTCAGGTCATTTGCTAACTCCTGCCGAGTGGTTGCAGGACGATTTCTGACTGTTCTCAGCATCATTGCCACCCCACGAGGCGAAATCTTCTTTGGAGCACCGGGCCGAGGTCTGTTGATTGTCATGTTATACTCTTTAAACTTTCTGATAATTGCACCAATAGTTGTTACTTTCACATCCAACACCTTACTAATCTTTTTGTAGCCCATTCCAGCTTTGTGAAGGTCAACAATTCTGACTCTGAGGTCCTGTGACAGCTCTTTGGTTTTACCCATGTTGGAGACTTGAAATCTGTGTGATCTGTCTGATTCTGTGGACAGGTGTTTTTCACACAAGTGATTAGTGAGAACAGGTGGCTTCAGGTCAGGTAACAAGTTGATTGGGAGTGTCTAACTGGTCTGTAAAAGCCAGAACTGCTAATGAATACTAAGGGATCAAATACTTATTTCACTCCATGAAATACAAATCAATTAATATATATTCCTTAGATTTATTTTCTGGATTTTCTTTTTAATATTCTGTCTCTCCATGTAAGAATACATCTACCATTAAAAGTATAGAATGATCATGTCTTTATTAGTGGGCCAACGAAGAAAATCAGCAAGGGATCAAATACTTCTTGGACTCACTGTATATATATATATATATATATATATATATATACACACACACACACACACACACGTGGAACAGCTCCACATACATGAAATCTGTCAAGAAAAAAAAACAACTTCCCTTCTTTTATTGGCACATAACTAAAGCAATAACCTATTACCTTAAATAACAACTTTTGCCATTCACTTTGCATTAATCCGTCTTACAACCATCCACGACATTTTGAGCACAATTAAAAAAAAACAGCTTGCTATCTGGCCAGTACATGTCTATTTGCTGAGAAAAACACTAATATTTGAATAAATAATAATAATAATAATAATAATAACTCACAAGATAACTCATTTACTTTCTTTTTTACAAAAAGAGGATATGTTGTCATACTGTGCTTAGGTGTTTAAAACAGTGTGTTGTTATTTATTTGTGCATGGTAATTATACATACTATTATATGATATGTATTAGTAACACCATGTAGTTATTTCTGGTAATTTATTGACAAATTAAGTGCCTTCAAAGTTATGTTTTTAAAAAGTTCAATTTATACAGCCATCTACAACCCATTCTGAACAGCTTGCTACAAATTACTTCAAATCTGTGCAGTTTAATCATGTTATACATCTATCTCTATATATTGCTGTCAAATACCAAGAGACTTCACATCTGAATAGGTTACATAAAGAGTTATAAAGCCCCAACACCAATGATGTGGATGATACATCGGTGATGATGATGATGATGAAAGGTGCTATAATTTGCTTGTGTCTATTTTTATCTTACTACAAGGAGAGTGCAACAAGCAGAATGGCTATCTGTAATCTCACAGTCCACTGATCAGCACATGACATGCTTGTTATTCTGGCAGTCGAGTAAAGCTTCAAAAGTGAACCATTTAAAATCCGCTCCCATTGTTAAAGAAGGAGAAGTAAATAGAAAAAACAAACAGCAGGATCTTCTGGTTTTCTCTCCATGTTTCATATGAGGATGCCTAATATTACATGCCGTGGATTCATTTCAAGATATTTCAGTCCTTCAAAATAGAAGACAGACATATCTTTATTGGCAGGCAGGAGATGACCACTTATACCTTGGAACAGTCAGAACCACAAAAATGTATAATATAAATATACAGAACGTCTGTTATAATGTGAGGTGGGATAACCTGACTGTTACAGATCTGTATAAAGTAATGTCATTTTATACAGTGTTTATTATGATAAATACCTGTGGTTAAATATCTGTGGTTAGCATTTCCAGAAGTCCTCCTCAAAAGCTCACGCTTTAGAAGTTCAGAGGTCACAAATATGACTTGACATGTGGAAGAAAATGCATTTCCTTGCTTACTTTTGCTTACTGTTGTTGTTTTTCTATTGCCAAAGAGGAAACGTATTTTGGCTTACGTCAGCAAAGTGAAAAGATGATGAGGCACATTCGATGATGTTTTTATCCAGTTATTAATACTGAATTAACAGCATATACTTTTTTTATGTATGTGAGTTAACAAGCCCATATCCTACATTCTTCTCCTATTTTATTTTTTCCTTGAGGTTCACGTAAACTTTGGTGAAACCTTACATTTCAAAAACAGTGATACATTTTTACACAACCATTTTCAAGCCTCTGTTTATTCTGTTCTGATTGGCTGTCCTGTTTTTTGGCTGATTGAAAAACACCTCCGAGCTGAAACACCTCAGAGTACTAAGACAAGAAAAGCTTATTCACCTATGTGTCGGAAACAGACAGATTGTGGCCTTTGCCTTTAACTCATCTGTGCAGTGAACACGCACATAAAAAGTGCGCACATGTGCCCTGTGCTGAAGCACCCGGGGAGCAGAGAGGGTGAAGGGCCTTGCTCAAGGGCCAATCAGTGGCAGCTTGCCAAGCCTTGGTATCGAACCCACAACCGCTGAGCCAAATGGGCAGAGCTAATCTACAAATCTCTTGCAAAGTACAATATTTGGTTTACAGAGTACAACCAATCAGTCCCCAGTCAGTGTGTGAATGAATAAATATAACCCATTCACTGTTCTTATAAGGAGCAACTGAGCCTGGACTACTTTGCAAATTAATATATAATAATAAGGCCTGGAATTTAGGTAAAATAAAATACTACATGACATTGAAAGACATTTACAATACACAATATTTATCACCATACATGTAAGCACAGTAAACACCAGTGTTAAAACTACCACCATAAAACTACCACTCAGATACTTTCCCGCACCAAGTACAGAGATTTTTATTCAACATCCTCTGCTCAAACAGTGTCTATTTACACTGTTTGTAATGAAACGTGGAGTTGACCGGTGCTCTTTAAGCACTAACGATATCTTTGATATGCTTAGAAAAGCAGATTGTGTTTCACGATCACAGAATGTATCACAATACCATAGAAAAAGGCATCACATTGCCTCAGCTCTAACTATAATACAAGGCACCCATTCACAACAGAGTTCATTACACAAACCAGCCTTAAAGACACAGTAACAAATACAACCCAAACACATCTTAAATGGCCAAGACACAATGTCAGTGACCACTCTCTTCAGGCCCTGCTAGGATCTAAGGGATAAAGAGAGATCGCTTTTTAAAGGTGTTATTGAACTTGTCATAGCCAATGGGTCAAGCCCCTAGCCAACACTGGGGACAACCGTGTACAACACACCATTAATTTGTTGAACTTTTAGCTATCCTAGCTAACATTATTTGCCATTTATTTTATCCAAACACACAATAGTTCGGCCACTTTATGTCTGCGTGGTTTTAGCTAACTAGCTAGCTGCCTTGCGGTACGTTTCTTTCTTTCTGCTACTGTAAAATCACCAAATAGTAAACAACCCTCCACACGACCGCAGAGTTCAGACCCGCAGCGAGGCTGAAGTTGGCTCCGTCCTCCAATTTTCCGTTCCACCTTAAACGGCGCTGCGGCCACTGCTGCTCCATTCTGGCGCCAGGCAGCATTTAAGGTGGAACGGAAAATTCGGAGAAATACTCCAACTTCAGCTTCTTCAATGTGCTGCAGAGATGCGTAGAGTTAACACTCAAGTTCGGGGTCACTCACAGCTGCAAGGTGAAACTACAGGAATAGGAGGCGACTCCTGGTAGCTAGTTTGATGGCTAAAGCTAGCTAAATCTACTGTAGAGCCACTGTACCGCCGCTCCTCCCACTGTTTCTCCTCATTAACCACCATTCACACCGCGCTAGCTTAGCTAACCGCAAAGAGCCCTATATACTAAACACTGCTGTAGAGTCAGACAGACCACCGGCTATTGGGTCCCACAGGGCTGTTTTAGGAACCACGAGCAAAAGGCATGAAACCATACAAGCTTATATATGGCCCCTTTCCCAAGCAGAAGCCCACCAACACCGGCGAGTGTCACCCACAAGCAAATTACCGCACTCGAGATACTTACCTTCATTTGACAAGTCCGCCATTTTATTTCTTTACTGTACCCATGATTCCTCGCGGCGACGGCTTTTGTTTATGTTTTTGTTTGTAAAACCGCTTAACAAACATTTTTGCTGTTTATTAACATATTAAATATTAATATCAATCTTAATATATTTTTATAAGCTAGGAAAGTAACATAATGAACCCAGTCATCACATTTAAAAAAAAAGGAAAAATCCTTTTATTGATTTCAATAAAACAGCTTCAATAAAACAATGGAAAAAACAGAACTGTCGTATTCAGAAGATTAAAAAAATAGTCAATCTTATTTTACACAGATTAACGCTTCTACGGTTCATAAAGAAAATAACTATTTTATTCCCTTAAATCGACAACCTACTTCAATGCACCTTAGGTTTATAAAACAAAAACGCTGCTTGCATAAACACAGACCTTATAAAACAGTCATTACGCTGTGGTGTTACCAACATGTTCTCGGTGTCCCTTTCAGAACAGTAGGAGAGGTAGCTAGCTTATTATAAGGTCAAGTTACTGTAAGGCACTGTCCACTGTACAGGAATTGGATCTCACATGAAATGTGTGCAGTACTTATTCTTCACCACTTACTATCTGATACTCAGGGCTTCTATTGCGGTAAAGGCAATAATGCTGAATTATAAATATGATGTCAAAAAATATGGAGAAGAGCCCTAATCCAAACTTTGTCGGGTCTCCAAATATGAGCCGCCATTCATCTGCAAAGAAAATGTAGTTAAGAGTTATGACGAATAGTTTCTCAAACGAGGTGGAAACTGTGGAAGACAGCGATGGATCATTACCGTTGTTATAAGACTGTAGGAACATCTGAAGGAGGCTAAAACTGCCTCCTGTGAAATCCAGCAGCACGTTGCCGATGCTCCAGCCCTCTGTGCTTTGTCTCCTGTAGTTCATGTAGGCCTAAAAACAGTTAGTCAAGGCGAGAAAAACAGTTAGTCAAAATGTCAGATAGTTCCACCACCTAATAATAATTGAATTCTGTATTAATGGACCAAATTACTAAAACCATTGTCCTGTTAATGCTGTCTGCATAGACCATTGAGTGTATTGACAGAAGTAAAAAATAATATATAGAATATGGCACATTTAACACGTTTTATTTAGAGCAGAAAATACATGAAACTTGTGATCTGAAATATGGGACTTCTTACTTTGTGTTTTTAGAAAATCAACAAATATCCTTGCATATGACTGTTCTTCTCAAAAGGTCATAAAAGTTATCTAAAAATATAATATACAAATACAATACAGATATACAAATATTTCTCTTCTTCTCAGTAATAAATCTTTTAAATTTGGTATGGCAATAACATTGCCAGAGGACAAGTGGTTTCTAGTGGGTTGTATTTTCTACACAGATCGCAAAAAAATATCTATAAAAAAATGGTCATTATAATGAAATTATAAAATAATGTTGCCCTTATGACCCTCCCTTTAATCAACCTGCAGGATTACTGCTCCTGATAATGCTCTCCCAGTGTAAATAGGGTGGAGAAGCAGTTCTACTATACAGTCCAAAGTAATAATTGAAAGACTCCTGCATAGAATCTATTGTTTCAAAAATGTGTGGTTTGGAAGTGTTTAATATGTATATCGTCGCTGTCCAATGAAAAACATGTATCTCCGAAATGTTGGCTTTCCAGGAGAAGGCAAAAACATCCTTTACTTTCAATGAAAGACAATAGAAAATAAGAATTTATTCCAAGTAATATAGAGCATTTCTATGATCCATTCCTCCAGCACTACTTACACAGTTTACAGAGCCGCCACAGGCTGCAAACCATGGAGAAAAATGGAGATACTTGGTTTTCATTGGACAGCAGCAATATGAATGCTAGAGGACCAAATACGGCACCGTAAAAGCGTGAGAAATGCGAGGACCCTAGGTACATCTAAACCTGTACGAATAGAGCTAGAGTCATCTCTTCCAAACAATGTTATGTAAAATCACAAAAGTGAGAGCCATACCTGGGGGATGTATTTAACCAGTGTGACGCCCAATTTAATGTAGGAGAAATAGTACAGGTAGGTTAGCCATGTAATCTTCTGAGCAACAGTTACAAAGAGTGTGATGAAGGCAAATGTCCAAGCAATCGCCAGCAAGCACATGGCCACCCTGGATACTCTCTGCCCTGCTCTCTAGACAATTACAAACAAAGACAAAGCTTCATTTTAAGATATAAATGTTCTAACATGGTCACTCATGGTAACTGCAAATGATATGTTCAATATTTCCTACTGACCTCATAGATCACACACTGGCAGATATAGACAAGAGTAAGGGCCAGTGCATGCACACTGAAAAACACATCATTGGCCTCAACAGGGTTGACTCCGTTTGGATCACTCTTTAAGAATTCCTCCTGTTGACATATAAACACACATATCTGAAGATCTATTCAGACACATATTAATTAACTTAATTCAGTCCAATATCTGTATTTCAAATATACCTTTATGTAAGGAATCCAAAAGAGGCCAATGTTGAAAACACTATATGCAATAAATCCAGTGAGGTTCAGCGCGAGGAAATCAAAGTTGAGGCCCACCACGCTGTAAAAAAAATCACAGTTGGCAATCAATAGTGTATGGCTGCAGTGAAAGAGGAGAACTTCAGCAAATTCCAGTAGTTATGTGAAGTACCCTTTTACCTCTTTCTTCTCCAGTTCTCAAAAACCTGAGGATAGAAGGAAATGGACCAGGCAAGGAAGTAAATCCAGCCAATAATTTGGTTAATGACAGCAAGGATTTTGCTTCTGACAACCAGAAATCGTATTCGAGTTCTCATGCTGGAGAGAAAAGGAACATAAGCATGAATTAAAAAAAAAAAAAAAAAAAAAACACACACACAACACTTACCAGTTAAAAAGTAGACATTTTAAACAGTTGCCAGTTCATGGCATGGAACTCGATTTGCAACCTGAACATCGGAACAATAAGAATAATCCACTGTCCTTACAGTAAGATACAGCGTAAACAAAAATAACCTCCCATAGGCTTCACTGGGACAGTGGACTATATGCAGTTAAGGCCTCAAATGGTCTCAACAAAACCGGCTTCTCCTATTATTCTGCGAATTATGAATTATGAGTGATGAATGTTTAGTATTCGAGTGTTGATTTACTATTAGCTTGACTTCTTCTATTCTGGACAACACCTGAGAGTGAATTAGATGGAAGATAAGATAAACTCAAAGAACAGCCGGATGTTGTAACACTGTAAGACACCTTCTGCAGTTGCATGTCCTGGTCTGAAAGCAGCTATTGGTTATATATGTTAATGGTGGTACAGAAATTAGGTCATTGGCATCCATCATACCTTTGAATGCCAGTGTTGCTGCTGTACAGATAAACAGTCACCTGACCAACATTCTCTGCTTGCACTTTAAATGTGGCTGATGTGCTTCCTGCAGGCAAAACAACCTGTACATAAGGAGAAGCATATGCTACAGAATCAGTCAGAATCTAATATCTGGAGCTGGAAATTAAGAAAATGATCGAAATCTGTGATCCTATTTAAAAAAGCAAAAAAAAACAACAACTTTAAATTAACCTGACCCACATTTTAACTTAAAACCTACCTCTTCTGGAAGGTGAATAACTGAAGAGGAGTCATTTGTTGAAGAAAATGTTGTATTAAAGTAGATGTTTACAGTAGTGTTCAGCGGAGAACTATAAAACAAAGCACATCAGTTGGTACTCTTCACAAATCCAACAATTATTTCAATTTCATAAACAAATAGAAAAGAAAAGACACACCTCGCAGTAATGGTGATGTTTGTAGAGAATTTCTCCTCTAAATTGACAGAAGCTGGAGCACTTAGAATCACTTCTGCATCTGTGAATGAGGAAGGATATAAATACTACTGAACAACTGCAGGACATTATGATACGCGCTGACATGAACAGAACAGGATCCCAGGATCCCTACAGCATCTTAGTGTTATGATCATCTGAACAGCCAGAGAGAGAGAGAGAGAGAGAGAGAGAGAGAGAGAGAGAGAGAGAGAGAGAGAGAGAGAGAGAGAGAGAGAGAGAGTGTGAGAGAGAGAGAGAGAGAGAGAGAGAGAGAGAGAGAAAGTGAGTGTGTGTGTGTGTGTGTGTGTGTGTTCAGTGTGATGCTCGATTCCACATCATCTTTGTGCTTAGATGAAACCCAGCTCAGACCAAAGAGGCTGAGCTGAGAAGGCCTGTCAGGAGGACGGTACTCACCACAAAGTGTCAACAGTGCACAAAGTGACAGAAAAACAACTGTTAGAAAACCTGTGTCCGTCATCTTGAGCTTGGACACCGCCGTCTGCGACCAGGAGAAAATAAAGAGCACGGTCGTCAGAAGTGGACAAAAGAGGCAAACTCCAAACTTAGTTCTCTTGAGCTTTTTCTTAACACTGTTCTGCTGACTCGGTCTGTTCGGTTCGCTCTAATCGTATCGATTACTAGACAACTCAAAAACATTCCTTCATTTTTAAAGTTTTAAAAAAGTGAAGCGAAAGCAATTAGGGAAGGGGGGGGGGTAATAAAAATAAAGCAGTGCGTTACCTCCACCACATTTGTTTACGGGAGCTGAGCTGCCGACTGTTCTTCCTGCTCACATGAGCAGAGTCAGCTGACTGCTGACGCTCAAGCTGTGAAAGCGCGGGGTAGGTTTCCATGGAGACCCGAGACGACCAATGAGCTGGGGGTTTCGGTCCAGTGGGATTTATCGGTTCGCCACGATAGATCACTTTGACCAAACGTCAGAAGTTGAATTTACAAAAGCACACATTGACAGGAATATATCGTAAAACTCCAAAAACCTTGTATCTCCAAAATCTTACAGCAGATGAAAAGAGCCATAACTTATAGTGGAAGTTCAAAACAAATTCCGAGCCATTTTGGAGCGTTCCTATTGGTTCATTCATGATTAACAACTTCCAGATTAACATTATGTCAAAAACAAAAAAAAGCCAAAATGCAGATACAATGTTTTTTCCGTGACAGCGACAATATGTGGCCCCTTTAAGTAGCATTTTATTATTATTATTATTATTATTATTATTATTATTATTATTATTATTATTATTATCAATTTTAACGACTATATCTAGGTCCTTTAAGTGACATTTTTTTTATATTCATTCAAACAATACTTTTGTTCCACATTTGGAAATGTAGTAAAATCCCACACATTTAAATTAGAAATATTTTTTTCTTTGGTAGGATGATCAAATTTGGTGGGAGTATTAACTGGATTTGTATTTATAACATGAAAACATTATTTATTTAATTTCAAGTAAAATGTGTACATTTAAATGCGAGATGATTTACGCCTCGATTTACAGAGTGTAATAAAGACATCTGTGAGATTAGCATGTGAATAGTGCAGTACGATGTACACCACTAGGTGGCGATACAAACTCACCTATTTAGATCCATGACTCGACTAATCAGCTAGAAAAGTCCTTAAGGAGTATGTTGTTAAATATCTTGATGAGTATGTTGTTAAATATCTTGATGAGTATGTTGGTGGCCTACAAAGGGAACAGTGAACTAAGCTAGGCTGAAAGCAGAGGATCTGAGATCAGTCTGTGTACATCATGCAGCATAGTTTTACTATGTTCTGGTTCCACTGTGCATTGTGCACAATGTATGATGGTCATTGTGTTCACATTTGTCCATATGGTGGAGCTCACTGCTTACACTTAATTTGTCTCTAAATTGAGATCATAGAGCTGTGCTTTTAATACAAGTGTGATCTTGTTCATTTACTGTT
The DNA here is from genome assembly GCF_030463535.1 of Salminus brasiliensis. Classification (NCBI taxonomy): domain Eukaryota; kingdom Metazoa; phylum Chordata; class Actinopteri; order Characiformes; family Bryconidae; genus Salminus; species Salminus brasiliensis. The sequence goes on along the minus strand of NC_132894.1, from coordinate 11,542,126 downwards.
GAACTTGCACAAGATTTTGGCTACATGCAGCTGGTTTTAAGCTGAGCTGTTTGTATGCTGTATTGATTCTGTGTGCTTTTCCATTTAATCCCTTTAATTCCATGGATTTGAGGAAAACATGTGGGGATGAAAGCAGAATTCCATGGATTTCCTGTTTATTACACAAGTCACACAAAATGACTGTTAAGATATTTCTTAATATTGTCTTTGGACATCCTTCTGGTGATGATCTTCAAGCTGGATACATGTAGAAATCTGTAGCTTTCTACTGATTGTGTCCAGAGGATGTGGAAATCGATGCTTACCTAGTAGTTCACCAGGGAAGTAGGGATGTAAAATCTGGATTTCTGCTGGTGTTCGACTAGAAAAAACACTCTTGCAAATATTACCTTCAGCTTGAAAAGTAAAAGCACTCAGAGAAATTAAAATGAAATATTATTTGATGTGATATTAAATGCACAATGTGTCAACAACTGACCTGTTTTACATCAGTAGTTAGATTCACATGGATGTTGTAGATATAACAAATACAATTTTAATCACAAGGTGTTTTTACTTTAAATTCGTATTTTAACCGTTTATGTTATACTTTCACAAGAACGTACCCTGCACATTTTTGTGGTTCTGCTGCTGCCAAGAAACGTGATCCAGGTAATCAGCTAATAAGCAAGACCTTCCTGAGTGTTACAGCAGGAAACCAGTAAATGTGCGGAACAGAGGGTCCTCCAGGACCAGGGTTAGAACCCACTGTTCTAAATTATGGTTTGTTCAGTGCGTAATGAAGTTAAGAAATGGCAGATAACACAAACAGCTTGCTCGATTGTTAGAAAGTCAAATCAAAACTGATTGTAAAAGACCTTCAGGAAGATTTCTACGGTGCAGTGGGACCTTCACAAATATGACTTTTTTAATGGAAGAGTCACCAGAGGAAAAAATCCCCTGCGCCCTCACCACAAAGTTTGGTGTCAGGCTTGTTTAGATTATCAGAAAAGAACAGATAAACAAGCCTGCTGCGTTTTGGATACAGGTCCTGTGGGCAGATGAAGTTAAAATATAAATTTTGGGCTGCAGTGAACAAAGCTAAGTTTTGGGGGAAAAGAAAAAGCTGAAGGTGAGGAGAGGACGACTTTTACAGCAGGATAGTAATCCTTAATACCCCTCAAAACGACTATGAACTACCACAGCTTGTGCAAGCTAAAGGTTTTGCCAAGGTACCCACAGTCCCTCAATCTCAACATCATCTGAAATTTGTAGACAGACTTCAGAAGATCTCTACAGGAGAAATCTGTAAATATACCAGTGCATCAAGAAACAGAATAGAAAGATTCTTAGCTGGTTACAAACAAGCATTTCAAACAGTGAGAGGTGTTGTTAAGTATGATGACTAGGAATATGGAGGGTACCCAAACTTTTGCGCCAGGCATGTTTTGTTTTTAGTTTTTAGATATAGGGGCATTTTGACTAGGGGAGCCCAAACATTGGCATGCTGCTGTACATATAATGTGGGGTAAAAGGTAAAACTAATATGAAAAAAAAAGTAACATTGGACTTTTTATGTAGTTAAACAGATTCGTCAAAACAGGCTTTTGGTTATGGCTGTACAACATTGGAAAAAATACTTTTTTGCAAGATCTTTTAAAAAATAATGAAAAAAAATCAACAATCCTACATGTAACAATGTTAATAATGTACTCCATTTATCCAGGATTGGAGTCAAATGAATGATATTGGCTAGAGTAATCTGCCTTTGGTAGATCTGTCATTGAAAATGTAAACAGTACAAATTTTCCTTTTCTATCAAGCAGCAACAAAGTTGCATGACGTGTTTGATTTGTGAATTTCACATTGCAAATGAAACTGCATGTCCTGCAATGTGACTATTGTGCATGTTCACATTGCCATGGCAATTGTGAAACAATGTATTGTGCAGCCCTACTTTTGGTCAATTTCTCCTATTCTTATAGCAAAACTATCTGAGAAGTTTGACTGTATTTAGACAGGTATTTCTCAAGATTCGCCTTGAAGATGTTTCTGTAGCTTAAAAAACAACTTGTTAATTGTAACTTGTTATGTATGTTGAATGTTATGAAGTACAGCCTCCTGACAATGGTACGTTTTACCACAGTTAACACAATGGACTACCTCATCAGTTTTGCTCTGTATAGGGAGGGACTATTTAGTTTACTAAGTAGTGGTTGAAACACAAAAAAATGAATTTGGACACTCCCTCATCATCATCATCATTGAAAAAGTGTGCCTAAATTGTGTCTAAATTGTTTGTCGCTAAGTAACAACAGACTCGCAAAGCATTTTGGTCTACATTCAGCTGATGCAGTGAGCTACTGATGGTTATTTACATCAAAAAATGTTAAGCAGGAGAATTGTATCATTAGGCCTTAGCATGACACAGCCAGCTCTACCATAGTTGTAAAGATGGTGACCTAATCTGGGGTAAAGGAGGGGTGAGCAGCTTGGCAGGTCTCCAATATCTTCATCTCAGTGGGTGTCATCACATTCTGCAGGTGTCAGCACTCCTTTTTAAAAAATGTACATACGTTGGGGTTGGACATAAGGGGAAACAAAAAGTACCTGATTTCCCTATAAGGGACCATTACCTTGTAGATAAGCGGATGCAACCAGGTGGACTTTACAATGAAAAAATATGCATAGGGGTAATCACATCAAGCCATGATATCGATAACAGGATTGTGGGTTCGATTCCCGGGCTTGGCAAGCTGCCACTGTTGGTCCCTTGAGCAAGGCCCTTTACCCTCTCTGCTACCCGGGCGTTGGAGTTGGCTGCCCACCGCTCTGGGTGTGTGTGTACTCACTGCCCCTAACACACACGTGTGTGTGTGTGTGTGTGTGTGTGTGTGTGTGTGTTCACTACCAGATGGGTTAAATGCGGAGGACACATTTCGCTGTACACTGTACAGTGACAAATACGTGCACCTTTACCTTAAAGATAAGGACAGTATATTAAGCACAGGCAGAATCAGACTGTTTCAGACTTCTTTGGGGAAGAAGCGAGCTTTATGACACATAGTGCCTTGGTCTTTATATCCTTTGTACACTTTATGGGAAAATAAAGGTTGTACTTCACCTTTCTATTGACTACAGAGGTGGATTCATTTATGCATCATTTCTTAAAGTGCTTATTAGCTGATTGGACAAATAGAGACAAAAAATGCAGACACTACGATGTTACTCTAAATTACGAGTCATGAGAAAATCATGTTCTAATTCCACGTCACGATTTGGACACATAGAAAAAAATGGTTGACATACTCAATACTGCTCATATCAGTCACAGCCAGTGTTACACCTAAGCTTCTCAAAGTAAACACTGTGTCAAAAACACTCATTTGCCATCCGTGACATGTCTTAGTTGTGTTGATGCAGATATGTTATGTATATCAAAACTATGTTAAATTAACTATATTAACTTGTATGTACTATTTTCTAGACTTTTTAGTAGACCTTTAGTAGCACCTGGCAGAAGCTGCTGAGCTATACTCATTACTGCACTGTACATTTGTTTACATATGTGATGCTATTTACAACACCAGACTGGAATACCTTAGCATACACTCCTGAACTCCCTGTTTTACTCCTCCATTTACACTCATGACACATCACTGCTCTATATATTTACTTCATTTTGCTGTTAGTGTAGTAACTTAGTCTGGACCTCATCATGCATGCATTTGCACATGTACATGTACATAATTGTATATTTTTGCATGTGTTGTATTTATTGTCTTTGTGCTTATTGTCTATGCAACCTGTCTCATGTTTTGTCTTTTGTCTCTGCACTATTGTATCATGTTCTACATATTCTGCACCAGGGATGTAGCCTAACAGTATTTTATTGCACAGTACAACCTGTGTTAGTATAATGACAGTAAAGTTGAATTAAATAGAATATTTAGCTTACAGCTATCCCCTAGCCAATCTGTTACAAATTACCCCATCCATGGGTTACGCTGTTATGCTTGCACTCACTCTTCTTTCAGCCGAAACATTCGTAAACAGTCAGTGCTGCAAACAGTGTTTATGTCCTTATTTGTAGTAGAGCAGAGCAGGTTGCTTTTGTGCTGAATCGCTCAAAAAGCCTAAACGTGGCAGTTTGTGCCCCCTCTCTCCTATTAATTAAGTTATTTCTCTGTCTCTAAATTCTTTTATTCACTTCCAAGTTTTCTCAGAATTATTGGGACACCCAGATTTTCTTTTATACTTTCGCTTGGCCATAAACATGGTGTGACGCATGTGTGTCTCTCATTAAAGTACTCATCAATCAACACGGAGAAGGTCAATAAAAATAGGCCCACATGCAATAAATTAGACGTTTAAAACCACTGCCAAAGTGAGCGAGCTGTCTAAGAGTGTGCTGTGCTGTTGGCCCCCACAGGGAGGAAGAGGAGGGTTCAAAAGGCAAAGCCTGTTCTTCATGGTTCACAGTTGGAGAAATGCAGATGTCCACTGTTTTCACTCCTTTAACAAAAAACAGCTGTTTACCAGAGAGAAACATGAGCCATCCATTCATCAAACTATACAAATAAGTGCAGTTCATGAAGTGTCGCTGAAACTCTGACATGTCCTGGGTTCTGCAGTCAGAAGGTTTTATTTGGCCACAAACACCACGTGTGAGCTGGATATTAACACAAGATAGTAAGGCAGAAAAGAACCGCCTGCTCTGCGAAGCATGCCAATATGTGTGTGTGTGTGTGTGTGTGGTGATTGACTGTTTTCCTTCCCAGAAGTCATGGGAATCTTGTGAAAGTGCATGCTATTGAAGTGTTCCAGGGTGTTCTGAAAAAAAAAAACTGGTAGCTTCTGCCAAAATGCAATCGAATAGTGTTGCTTCTATGAGAAGGATAATGCTCCAAAGCATTTCCCCTGAAATATACAAACATAACTCACTAACTAAAGCTGGTCTTTTCTCAGCGCAATGGCCTCTAAAGTTTCTACTCGAATTCCAATACATGGTCTCAATCAGAAGAGCACAGGCGCAGCACCAGCACAGCTTAAAAACTGAAAAACTGAAAAAAGTGATGCACTGAATGTGCTTTTTGCAGTTTTTTCAAATCAGTCATTACTTTTACAGACATCCTTTAGTAAAATGACATTACTCCACCTCCTCATTTAAAATGAATAAGGCTAACAACTTCCAAAAGTCTGAAAGCCATGGGAATGACCAAATCCTTCTCTACTGGCAAGCACCATCCTATCATTTTTGTAGCGTTTAACTCATAGCAGAACGAATAGCTGTATATTTAAAGTAATTCAAGCTGCTACTTCTATCAGCAGTCACATCATTAATAAAAAACAGTGACCGAGTTCCACTGGTAGCCATACATGCTCATGTCTTAACAGTGCCTCCACCATGTTTGACAGATGGTGTGGTATGCTTTGAAGACTTTGACAATGATACACCTTCCTACTTGAGAGAGCTTTTGACTTTTTTGACTCTTTTGAGTTTCTGTTATTAAATGTTTCATGAACAGCTACACAAAATTAAAAAGAAACTGGCCGCACCTGGACATGAAACTGCTCAGTTAATTATCCAGTTACTTTTGAGCCTGTAAAATGTAGACATAAACAGTTGTTTAACAATATTTGAACTGAACAAAACCTGAAAGTCTACACTTCTACACATCCTAACTGCCTCATTTCAAATTCATTGTGGTGTACAGAGGCAACATTATACAAATTGAGTCTGTCCAAATACTTATGACCCTGTCTGTAATTCAATATTCATGTAGAAATTATACATATGGATGAATTAAGTAAATTCACTCCATTCCATTTCAACACAGTGTGGCATTAGTTGAGGAGAAGAATTCTGATTTGGAAATATTTTGCATAAAGAAATTCTCTAGAGAAGAATAAATTGTGTTCTTTGGATATATCAATAAAGCAGAAAAGGGAGAACATGCTAAAAGTCATAGGAATCTCATAAAATGAAATGCAAAGCTATTCATCAAATACCCAGGAATTTCATGGTCCACACAACTGAAGACTTAACTGACTTGAGCTGTTTTTCCTGAAAGCATTATACCATCAATTTGTCTCTCAATTGGTTGAGCAAACATTACACTGTATACTCTATACTACCAGTTAAGATGATCTTACAATTAACACCTATCAGATTCTCCTTAACTGTAATCACACAATATAATAAACATAAAATTCGTTCCTGTTTGTATCCATCTATCCATGGTTGATCAATTCCATAGGACTGTATTGCACAGATTTATTAAAGCTGCAATCATTTTTTTATGTTTAGAAAGTATTGGGAGTAGTGGGAACAAACTCTTGTTCTTATAATCAATATATCAATGTTTTTTTTTTATAGGCAAACACACATAGTTTTAAAATATAGTTGTGACTGCCTTGGAATTTGGCACATATGGTCCTAATCAGGTCATGGATGTAACTGTGTTGTAAAAAATGTGTGGGACAAGGATGAGGATGAGGGCTAACTAAAAACACAAAAACACACCAAACATGGTTCTCAAAATCTCCTGCAACACGTATGTGTACATACATGCATGCACTAACACACACACACATGCTTACCAGTAGAATAGTAATATTGGTTTTAACTTTGTTATGTCAATTTGAAAAATGCTGGGCTTCTGCTTTCTGTTGGACTTAATCAGTGTAATAAACATGGATGTAAAAAAATATTAAATTAATGTTTTTGCAACCCTGCAGATGTTTGTATTACACACACTGTTTGGATCATATAGAGCATTGAAGAGAGAATAAAAAGAGTAAAATTATACGCAATGTGATTAACTTCTGGACTTCTAAATTTACTTCTGACTAACTTCTGTTTACTTCTAAATCTAAATTCTAAAAACACTAAATATTGAATAAATAATATTATTTGAGCTAAAGACAATGTTTATGGAGAAAAATATTCAACTTCTGGATGGTTAATCATGCACCGGGTCAATTTGCAAATTTGTTTATATACCATAAAAGTTCACACCAAAAATATTCATAAAATTTCCACGAAGACATTGTACATATTTTATGACTACAAGGAGCTCTCGCCCACTGGTGGCACTGTTCTGCCAAATACACACAACCTGGCCTGTAATGTACTTGAAGAAGGATTGGGAAAACAGCAGTGCCACAGTGTAATTTATGGACAGAAACTCGCATTCACATTTCACATTCAACTGGGTTATATTTAGGTTTATGGTTAGGGTTAGGGCTATGTTAAAGGTCAGGCGAAGTTTAGGTTAGAATTACATTGAGGTATAGTAGGTTAAGTGTAAGTGAAAGTGTAGTAGGTTAAGTGTAGGTTGAGGTGTAGTAGGTTAAGTGCAGGTTGAGGTATAGTAGGTTAAGTGTAGGTTGAGGTGTAGTAGGTTAAGTGTAGGTTGAGCTGTAGTGGGTTAAGTGTAGGTTGAGGTATAGTAGGTTAAGTGTAGGTTGAGGTATAGTAGGTTAAGTGTAGGTTGAGCTGTAGTGGGTTAAGTGTAGGTCGAAGTATAGTAGGTTAAGTGTAGGTTGAGGTATAGTAGGTTAAGTGTAAGTGAAAGTGTAGTAGGTTAAGTGTAGGTTGAGGTGTAGTAGGTTAAGTGTAGGTTGAGCTGTAGTGGGTTAAGTGTAGGTTGAGCTGTAGTGGGTTAAGTGTAAGTTGAGGTATAGTAGGTTAAGTGTAGGTTGAGGTATAGTAGGTTAAGTGTAGGTCGAAGTATAGTAGGTTAAGTGTAGGTTGAGGTATAGTAGGTTAAGTGTAGGTTAAGGTAAAGTAGGTTAAGTGTAGGTTGAGGTGTAGTAGGTTAAGTGTAGGTTGAGCTGTAGTGGGTTAAGTGTAGGTTGAGGTATAGTAGGTTAAGTGTAGGTTGAGGTATAGTAGGTTAAGTTTAGGTTGAGATGTAGTAGGTTAAGTGTAGGTCGAGGTATAGTAGGTTAAGTGTAGGTCGAAGTATAGTAGGTTAAGTTTAGGTTGAGATGTAGTAGGTTAAGTGTAGGTCGAGGTATAGTAGGTTAAGTGTAGGTCAAGGTATAGTAGGTTAAGTGTAGGTTGAGGTATAGTAGGTTAAGTGTAGGTTGAGCTGTAGTGGGTTAAGTGTAGGTTGAGGTGTAGTAGGTTAAGTGTAGGTTGAGGTATAGTAGGTTAAGTTTAGGTTGAGATGTAGTAGGTTAAGTGTAGGTTGAGGTGTAGTAGGTTAAGTGTAGGTTGAGGTATAGTAGGTTAAGTTTAGGTTGAGATGTAGTAGGTTAAGTGTAGGTCGAGGTATAGTAGGTTAAGTGTAGGTCGAGGTGTAGTAGGTTAAGTGTAGGTTGAGGTGTAGTAGGTTAAGTGTAGGTTGAGGTGTAGTAGGTTAAGTGTAGGTTGAGGTGTAGTAGATTAAGTGTAGGTTGAGGTGTAGTAGGTTAAGTTTAGGTTGAGATGTAGTAGGTTAAGTGTAGGTCGAGGTATAGTAGGTTAAGTGTAGGTTGAGGTATAGTAGGTTAAGTTTAGGTTGAGGTGTAGTAGGTTAAGTGTAGGTTGAGGTATAGTAGGTTAAGTTTAGGTTGAGATGTAGTAGGTTAAGTGTAGGTCGAGGTATAGTAGGTTAAGTGTAGGTCGAGGTATAGTAGGTTAAGTTTAGGTTGAGGTGTAGTAGGTTAAGTTTAGGTTGAGGTGTAGTAGGTTAAGTGTAGGTTGAAGTGTAGTAGGTTAAGTGTAGGTTGAGGTGTAGTAGGTTAAGTGTAGGTTGAGGTTTAGTAGGTTAAGTGTAGGTTGAGGTGTAGTAGGTTAAGTGTAGGTTGAGGTGTAGTAGATTCATTTTAGGTTCAGGTAATAAAATTACACTACAAAAACAAGAATGGACCAGCCTGTTTGCACTTGATGGCAATGGTCAAAAGCCGATCTGTACAGCTCTTTGGCTTGACCCACTATGCTTTAAGATCCACAGGATCCACGATGTCCTGGCACCGAAGTGGTGGAACGAACGTCCCCTTGGAGGTCCGAACACCAGAGTTGTTCACTGTCTTCAAGCGTTGACTGAAGACCCCCCCCCCCCCCCGCTTTTGTTACAGCTGCTACATTTGAGAAGCTCTCAAACACAGAATGTCAGTGTAGTGTTCCCAGCAAGCAGGATAGCCAACTGTTAATTATTATTTATAATAAATAATTAGAAGAAAAAGAAGCCTTGAATAAGAGTGTTATGGTTTTGTAATCAGTGTTAAATATATTAAACAAGTAGAGTATTGCCTTGTAAGTAGTGCATTGTAAATGAGGCAAAAACAACAAAATGTGTATATAGATTAAAGACATCTGCTCATTCATTGTTTCCTCCAAAATCAAGAGTATTAAAAATTAGTTCATCCTGTTTCCGTTGGAGTAATTGTCTCTACTTTCCAGGGAAGGGTTTCTACTAGATTTTGGAGCACTGTTGTGAGGATTTGGCTGCATTCAGTGATAGTGAGTCCACGTAAGTGAGGTCAGGATGTTGGATGATCACCACCTTATTTCATCCCCAAATCCCCAACTCATCCCAAGTTTTGGATGGAGCACCACCATTTTAGAGAACACAGTTCCACTGCTCAACAGCTAAATGCTGGTGGGCTTTATGGCCAACTAGCCCATGTCTGGCATTAGGCATGGTGCCAATAGGTTCCTGTTAATCTGCTCCAAAGAGTCTTTCTATTGGCAATACTTTTCTACTAGGACTAGACAAGCTGTGTGTGTGTTCAATTGTGTCAGCAGTGAGTGAGGGGTGTCCACAAACATTTGGACATTCTTAATAGTCATTTCTTTTTGAGACGCAAAATTCCCAAGCAAATTCTTTAACTTCAGTTTCTCTTGTGAGGTGGAGAAGCTTCTCAGGGCAGGGCAAAAATCCTACAGTGCAACGATTCATAGATCTTGCAACGTCAGTAAGAAAGTTTTCAGTGGCAGGAACAGACCATTTACCCTGTTAAATTCTTTTCTGCATGATCTAATTAATGTTTTAAAGAAATGTGTTAAGACAAGTTTTTGCAGAGAACTATTACACAAAAAATCTTACACAGAACATACTTTCACAACACGGCATCTTGGCATCAAATACACTTGTCTATCAGAGATATTGCTGTCAGTGGCAGGTCTAAAAACAAAAAACAGTCTTAAGAACATGGTGTTAAAATCATATACTTTATGGGTTTGAATTAATCAAAGCACATAATTACACACAAAATTCCAAAGTGTGTTATAGTTTATGTAAGCAGAATTAGCATGTTTATATAAAAAAAATATATAGTTTAATCAGTTTCATTGGGAGGTCTGCGTAACTATCTTTAAAAATGTAGACGTAGTTCCCCTTCAATTCCACACATGCAGTTTGTTTCTTTTTTTATACTGGGTTTAAACAAATACCATAGGCCAGTTTTCCAAACGTTGGTCATAGCCTCAATGGCGATTCACCATTGGGCATTCTCTTTGTAGTATAGCCTTAAGCTTATTTGAGTAAAGAAAACTGGACCATTGCAAGTTAGGTACATGACATTGTTGGTGATGAGACATGCAGTAGAAAGTGTGCTGTTCCTACTCTATTCTGCAAGTTGGAGGTACACAAAAAATAGAAATTCTTTGAGCCATACCTTAGAACAATGGCCCAAACCTTGGCCCTGGAGGCCCACAGTCCAGCTCCATTTAGAGACTGCTTCCATCCCACTATTCATCCTTTTAGCACTATTATTTTTTTAAGACCGTATAACTAAACTTTCAACATTTGTTATAACCAGAACCATGGCAACTCAAGAAAGCATTTCAATTCTAATGTTTTTATAGAACCTTATAGTTGAACCTTTTGGGCACTACACAGAACCATATTTTAAATGATTCTTTAGATTCTTTAGAACAATATAACCATACAAAGCCTGGTTTACCTAGAAACTCGTTTTCCTTGACTGATGTGTATGCTTGTCTTAGACATTGGACAACAAGTATCAAAAACATTATGTTCTCCTGAAGTGACAGTGTTTTGAAAGGCTTTCTCTTGTGGGCTGAGTGTATGTAAATCTAGGGGATGTAAATCAAATGAGCCAAGATTGTTATTTAACAGTCTTGGGGTTTTGGTATTTTACAGCCCTGTTTTACAGCTGCTACAAGCAACTCTAGGGTTTCCTTCCCAGACCCTCTTCCAAACCAAACAATGGACACTGTAAAATTGTATGAACCAGTCAGAACTTTCTGTCAGTCAGTGGAGGGAATACTGCTTTCAGGGGTGAGTATACGGCAAAATAACAAAAAAAAAAAGTAACGGTAAAGGTAGCACTCATCCTCTATTTTCCTCAACGATTTATGAGTTTGCTCAAGCAAAACATAGCTAACAAGCTAACAGAACTAAAGTGTGTAGTGCCAGGTTGGTCTGAACAAGATGTTGTTGTTTTTTAGGTTGTCAAACATCTCTCTTCTGGGTCTTTCTTTACTGCAAAAGACATACAAAATGCATATTACCAGGGGTTGTCACATAGCTTAGTTTTGATTGTGTGGGATTTTCTTTTCAAAAAAGAGACAACAATGTTTAAGGTTCATGGTATGTCACCTCAATGTGCAGAACTCTCATAATTCAAGTATGAAAAAAGTGAATACAGTTTCCAGAACACCTTAAGTGTTATAAACTTCTATTACCAAAGAATAGTCCCACCAGTTTGTACAGAGGTCCTTGTAGTTACTGAGTAATACACCTCAATATATGTTTGTAATAAGCTTTGCTGTGTTTAGGGGTTAAGCTACTCTAATTTCATTTTTGCGCATGCAAATAAATGCTTGCATGAACTGAACAACCACTTTAAAGAACACATAGGATTTACAGCCAGCCTGTACTGTTAGTGTTGCGTTTGACACTGATTGGCCTCTACGCTAATAGCTTTTCACTAGAGAGGACTAACGACTCGTACGTTTCTTGTATTTCAGCCAAAATTATAGAACACATGGGCATGTTCGTAGCTGTATATGGCCTCATGGGAGTTCGGCTGTCTCATTGCACAATATTTGATTGTTTTTATTGGCCTTGAGTGCCTCAAGTACATCAACAGTAAAAGGGCTAAAGAAAAAGAAGTGTGCCAAGGATATTGCACAATGCCAACATAGGTAGCTTAGTTGAATAGGGACAAAAGAAGTTTCCATCAATTTTACTAGGTACTTTCCTATACTTTGAGCATGACTATTTCTTCATGGGGCCAGCATAAAATGTGTCCCTTTCTCCATGAACAATTCACTCAAAAAAAAAAAAATTGGTTCCAAGTAATCTGCACTACTTCTTATGTAAATGTCTTTAAGAGGCGTGGACTGCCATAAATGGGCAGAAGCTCTCAAAAACGGAAGTGCAGTAAACTCAAAATGAGCAGCAGCACTACTGCTGTCTCTTCCACGGTACATATTCCGACCTGACTTGATCTTGATCTTCACGCCAGGCACGCTTTACACACATACCTAAAAAAAAAAAAGGATCAGGTCCATTTGCAGCTGGTTTGTGAGAAGAGCTCATCTGTACTTCCTAAGATAAGATCAGACAGAGTGAAGCCATGAAGACTCGTGCACTCTTCTTACTCCTGCTCCTCGCTTGCATGTACCCAAGTTTGGCACAAGGTAATTGCTTATTATGCTGTCATTTGTTTCAGAAGTGATCCAGATGTTTAGTGGTTATAGCCTTTATTATAAGACCTTTATTGTTGGGTGTTAACTTTGTTACGTTCTTGTACAGCTCGTTCACAAATATTGGGTCTTATTCTATCAACCATCCTTAAGAGTAAAAATGTCTTTTTAAAAAAACAGTTTTAACAAGTTTTACATATTCTGAATATTCTGATAATCATCAAATCTTTTTATTTGGGATTTTCGAGAATGTCATGAATCTGTCATAGACTTTCTGTTAGGACATTTCTCAGCAACACATTTGGTGAATGAGACCCAATATTCTTTAGCCTCTTAAACTCAACTTGTTACCCAGTAATTACAAGTGTTTCATGGAGAACAGTAATTCCGTGCAAACTGGCGGGATCTGAAACCACTGAATAGTGCATTTTGCTTAAGAGGTTAAAGAATCGCTGAAGAGTGCATTTTTTTTAAATAATTGGTTCTAATAGACAAAATAGCCCTCCAATTCAGTACAGTTCTGCTTTTGCAAATAGGTGGGAATTTTGGCATTTGTTACCTCAAGTTTGCAGTAGCAGTAATATTACATTAGGTTCTATTGAATGTGCATCTGATCATGACATTTGTTAGCATGTTACAGTAAAGCATAACTCATCCACTTGTATCTAAATTTCCCTTATACTCTCCTTACAACAGGTACCTATGAAAATTGTTGCTTAAAGTACGCTAACGAGGTGAAAAACATCGTCAAACGAAGGGTAGTGAGCTACAGACTTCAGCACACTGACGGGGGGTGCAACATCCCTGCTATTGTGTAAGTTCTGGCTATTTTCCCAAGCTGTTCTCAGAAAGTGAAGAATTTCCCAAAAAAAACTGCTTGCATTTCCAGTGGGAGTCTGGTATTCTTTCACTGTCTCGTTATGCGGCTTGCCTGCTGTTCAGTCACTGAGTAACTACAATCGCAATGTAAACACTACACAAAGTGACTGCATCTACTGTTTCAACCTGCAGTACAAAATCATGCTTTTGCAAAGCCATTTCTAGCTAAAAGCTGTGACTGCATATAAACTTGTATTGAACCAAACTTGGATTGGCTAAAATACATTTTATTTTATTTCCAATAAAGATTCACACTGAAGAAATCGAAGACATTCTGCGGTGACCCCCAAAAGCAGTGGGTGAAAGACCTGATGACCACAGTGGACAAAAAAAAAGGCAACTGAAAGACCACTCTGAGGGCCTTTATGATGAAAAACACAGTTATATTGAGACCAATAGTCTTTCTTCTGGTCTTCAAGATGTAGCGTGGTCACCATGAGCAATGTCAGTAAACTCCTGTGTATGACTGGGTGCCTACAGCTCATAACCTTAATGTATTATTCACTGTAAGGAATGTAGAGCCATGTGGAGAAGGGATTGAGGTTGGTTGTAAGTGCACAAGTTTCTTTAAGCTTCACTCTGAGCCTTTTATACATAATCAAAACCATAAATAATCATGTGAACTTAATTATGTCACACATTTCCATTCAAGCAAAGCAAAGAGTAGAGTAAGCATATACAGACTTTGCCACTTAGAATGCAATGTGTTTTATGCTGACACGTTTTTAGCTTGGTTGGTAGTACACCAGCTTTGAATGTCTACACCGTATTTCACTGTGCACAATGAGTTTTAAAGACCATGTTCTATAATGTTGTGTCGTGCTGAATGTTGTACTGTTGCACTCTGTTGTGCTCAGTCCTTTCTGTGTTTCCAAAACAGGTTTTTAAGCTTTTCCAAGACAGATGTTGAGCCTTTTTTCCAGATTAATGTTTTTTTCTTTTGCATTAAATGGCTGTATACTGTATTGTGTAAGACTATACATGTGGAGAAATGTGTAATGTGTTTGTTGTTTTTAATAAAACAAGTATTACAATCACAATGATCTTGAATTGAATATGAAAAGTGACCAATTAATTATTAAATAATTATGCATGTTTTAGACTGGGTGTACAGAAAGTATATGTTTTTTACCTGGAAAGTTATCATTTTAAATAAAAAGATATCAATATACAATGAGTTAAATACTATCTACTATAATATACTATATATCTATTTATTTAATATACTTATGTCTATTTTTTAAAGGTTCTTTAAAGAGCCGTAAAGTAAATTGGCATGTTTACAGGAAAAGGAAACACTTAAACTTACTAAATGGCAGTCAATGTAGAAAGATTTGACTCCAGTTTGTTCCATTCATTCATTTGGAGCAATTCTGTGGGTCTATTTATGGCCCAATTTTGACAAACATTGAAAATGGAGATACAAGCATTATTAGGCACACTTAATTAATAACTACTCGATTAACAACTAATGATTAACTTTGTAATTATTACAAGCATAATAGCTTTTTTTTATTTAGTAAAATACAGCACTGTGCAAAAGAAATAACAAGTGATGTATGTGGACAGTAAGTGATTATTTGCTAAAAAAAAAACAAAAAAACAAAAAACACTAATACAGTATATAGTACACATCAAAAGCTATCTTATTATATTGTAGTTATCATCCAATACCCGGTTAGGCTAGTCATTACTTCATGTACTGGTGATGGAATGGATCATAATGTATGTGTTTTGACTTGTCAAATCTTATCTGAAATTATATTAGAGCTCAAACTGTGCATTTCATAAATGCACATCACTATTATTAACTACTGTACTAGTCAAAATGCATTTACAGATATGTGGGTCTATGGCAAGTCGTTTTAGTCATCAATGATACCAACCATAACTCAAATTCAAGTGTTATGGTCTCCATACTGACTTTTGTGTTTAGTAGTATCTAGGCTTAAGAGGTATCTTTGGATCCTAGTCTATACAAATTAGCTAAGGGTATTTTTATACCCTTAGTAAACAGCAAAGCACTTTTGTAAGTCACTCTAGATAAGAGAGTCAGCTAAATGCCTTAAATGTAATTGTTTATATACAATACTGAGTTAAAAAGGCTTGCCATATTCTAGGCCTCTTGTGATAATAAATTTTCGATTTATCATACAATATATGGACGTCATCAATAATTTGTGCTCCTCACAAAGAGAGCCTGTTAACATGAATGAGCTGGTATGTCTATTTTTTCATTTTATTTATGTTTTATTTACTTATTAAATGTAAACTTTTTTTACATTCCAACTTCAATGTCTGAATATTCAAAATAATGAAAAGTTCATTGTTCTTTAAGAGAGTGCAATTGCATTATTTGTCTCGGTTTGTCACACTTTTTAATACAAAAAATAAAACACAGCAAACCAAACAAGCACTATTAACTGTACCGGAATCACACAAACAGGCCAAGTCAACAAACCCATACATACATACAGACATACATACATATATACATCAATATGGACATGCACAAGACCAGGCAAAGCACAACTGAAACAAAGGGGTACTTGTACAGAGGATAACAAGGAACAAGGGGGTGTGGTTACAAAGGACACACTGGTGGAAACACTAACGGACAGGCATGGCTAGGACAGACAAGACACAAACAGAGCCATGTGCTTGGGAGCACATGGAACACATAACAGAGGCAGACATGACAGAACAGAGGCAGGAATGACATATTATGCTATTATCATGATATCAGTAGCATAAAATAATCTTAAAATGACAATAATATTGCAGTTTTTGTTTTTGTTTTTAGAGGCAGACACAAATACACATGCAGTTGATGTCATTTGATCCATTCTGTCATCACAGCCCTTAACAATGTGTTTATTGTGGAAAAGTACTGGTGCCCCACTTTAACTGATGTACCTCCCATGGATACAAGATGATCATCAAAAATCACAAGTTGTTAAGGCAGACAAAAGTCATTACATTTGATGGAAGTTTAGGGAAAAACAGAATGAAATGATGATGTGCATAATATGACCAGATACATTCAGAGCTTCCCAATACAATATCCTTAAGCGTTCATGGTTAATTGCTTGGTGGACGTTAATTGCTTGGTGGATGATAATTGCTCTGTTGTTAATTGGGGAACCAAAAGCCTGATGAGCCAGACACTCCTTGAACACTCTAAAGCACTCCCAGTTATCACAAACAAATATAAACAGCTTATTAACCCAACACTTGGAAGAGCTGAAGAATGTGTGAGGAGAATCGTTTTCATTCTTTTCTGTGCAATTTCAATATCATCTGATCTGATCAGCTTTTATGATAAATCTTGTGCAACCAGAACCGTTCCACATTTGATTCTATCAGTCCAAATAAATGCTTGTCTAAAGTATTGTTATGTCAAATATTACTTTGTTGTGCAATTCTGGAATGTATACGTTACAGCCAAATTCCTTGCCATGGAACAGATGCTGGTTTGGAAATCTTGTGCAAACTTCAGTGCAAACCTCTCCATCCCCCATTAACATCCCTCAGTCAAAAGCCTGCAGACAAAAGAAATTCAAAGATATACGTCAATCTACAATACATGAGAGTTTTATTGATTTAATGTGCTGCTTCTGCTTGTTAGTTCATGCTCAGGCTTTGCTCTGAGGAGTGCATCAGTTTATCTTTCTGTCTATCTGTGATGTGTGCTATTTGTCTCTGTGAAGGGTGACAATAACTGAAGCTTGCCTGAAGGGGGTTGGATTACTGTTAAGAATGAGGGGTTTTTTTCCTTCTCTAGCTTTATAACTTTGATTCAGATTCCCGGAATCCGAGTCCATCATCAAACCCATCTGGTCTTACTTAGGGGGGAATAATACCTCGGGCACTGGTCCAAATACTAACAAGACCATTTCAAGAACATTACAAGTTGCAAAGGTTACGATTTCCACAGAAACTCACTCAGTCCCACAGTCTCATAGAAACTCTGGTGCACTTATTTTAAAAAGGTGCCAAAAAGTGGTTCTTGGCAGACGTGCCATAAAAGAACCATTTCTGATTCTGTTTAAAATCTTTCAATGGATTATTTTAAGAATCATTTTTTTGTTAATTAGATGTTCCATTCTGAAAAACATCCATCTAATTTAAAGGTTCTATCAATTGAGTGTTTTAAGAATCATACATCTAAACCAAGAACCATTTAGAAGTTTATTTTAACAGTAATTAAAAAATTTTAAAAATCACACGTCTCTGACAGCAAGTTCATGTCCTAACCTGATATTAATATTGGCCGCAATGTTCAGATCGTTGCAGTTACGATAATCATTCTCACTTTTATGGGGGCGCTTGTGTCATCTCCAGACTTGTCTCTGATGTCACAGATGACTCAAGCATTGACAAAGAGCGTGTCATACGACAGCCATGGGAACATGGCTCCATAAATGATAGTATCAGTATGAAGAGAACAGGAAATGTAATTTATGTGTCAATGGTAAACTCTTACAATGTGGTTCATCAAGGGTTCTTTAACAAAGGCAATACTTCTATATAAAACCATGACAACCATGTCCATGGAAAATTAGTCAACTCAAGGACACAAGGATTGTTTTAGTACTACTGCCTGATGTTTGGAAGACATGGACATCATCAAATGCTATCAATTTTTTTCCCCTAAGATGTTTTGTAAGGCCTTTTCTGCGGCTACCTTCAGTGATGCTTGTTTGTCTTTATGTCTTTAATATTGTCTTTAGTAAGTGAATAGCATACTCAGTTGGTTTGAGGTCAGGTGACTGACTAAACAATTTCTTTGCCTTGAGAAGCTCTTTGGTTGCAGAAGTAACTCTATTCACAATAGTCACATCATCAATACACACCAGTGACCCACTTCCATTGGCAGCCATACATGCATGCTATAATAACCGCACCTCCACCATGTTTAAGAGATGATGTGGAATGCTTTTTTTTGCTTCAGAACTGGGCAAGCCTTTTTTGATGGTTTCTAGCAGACCAGCCTGGACTTTCTGTTTGTGTTGCCAGTGTATCTTGAAGTAAATCCTCTAAAGTAACTTTTATTAAGGCATCCCTTAATTGTAGACCTGTGGCATTGATACACTTTCCATCCTTTAGAATGGTCTTGACATCACTAGATGTTGTGAAGAGGTTTTTCTTCACCAAGGAAAAAAATCTGCAATTATCTATTATTCTAAATGTTCAAAGTCAAAATAAGTTAACTGTTTACAGATTTTTAGAGAAAATGCAAAACTGAAATATGGTGTTGCACAAGCATTCAGAGCTCTGTGTCTTGGAGGTTTGAGGCATTACACATGTTGTAAAAATGTCAAACGAATTTAACTGCCTCTTAATTTGTATATAACTAGTGTCTGTCTGTGAACCATTAAAGTGGCATGTGTGTAAAACAGCAAAAATGTCATACACATGCACACATTAGGAAAGGGTACAAAATAATGGAGTCTGCAGAAACGATAATCAAATGGAAAGTGCAACATACCACCAAAAGACACTATTTGAGCCTCAGTATGATGTAGACTTGTGAGGGACATCACACATGCCAATAATAACTTAATAAGCCCTGCATAATAAACCTCTTTATTAAACTGGCCTGTTTGAGATTTCCAGACTCTTAAAAAGAAAACACATGAAAGCATGATTCTGACCCAGTTAGGCTGTGGGAAAAACTTGGCAAATGACACACCCTTTAAAATAAAGATGATCCTGAATGATTATTGGCTTTGTTTTAGTTTATAAAATCTTTAGGTTTTGTGGAGATTCTCCAGCTTCTCCAAAACATCAAAACATTCTTTACAAACTCAAAAGTGGCTTCTAAAAGAGCCATCTTGTGAGCAGTTTTTTTGGAAATCAAATGTGGTTCTCCCAGAGACCGTTTTTGGACAACATTCAAAGTGTTTGGATGTGCAAACTTGACTCCAGTGAAGCATGGTGGTGGCAGCATCGTGCTGAAGGGATACTTGTTCAAATTGAAGGATGAATGAATGGAGTAAAAATACAAGGAAACGTTATAATGAAATAAAGAACCTGTTAAGAAACTAAAGGCTTCAGCCATTCAGCAGAACGACCATGCACAAAGCCAAACCAAATGTGGAGTGGCCCCTAGCCAAAATGGTCAATATCTAACAGGCCTAATTCCTGGCCTTAATCCCACTATAAATCTGCTGCTCCAACTTGTCCCAAAACAGAAAATCCAATGTTAGAGCACTTGAGTTCACAATCACAATGCTGACTGGAAAATGAATCATTTATAATCCAAAAAAATGTTGATAACTATTAGTTCTATTTACTAGACTATTAGTCTGTTTATATAAGTAGCCCTCCATATCTTAGTTGGTTCGCGTGCTGTTTTCCGAGACGTGTTTCTGTGTATATATGGGCTCAAGTTTGTTTCCTTAAGCTTTTGCTTAGTCTGATACCATCTTATGTGTATTATTGTATTTTCGCTGGTTGGCTTATTTCTGTTTTGCTATTGCAAAAACACTTAATAAATCCCACTCACACATTCACACACCTCTGGCAGTCATTTCATTATGATAACTTTGAAAAGGCTTGAATGTTACTGCAATGTACTCTGTGTCATCTATGTTGTCTATACAATGAAATCATAATATATCATGTGTGGGACTATGTGACATGTAAAATCCCCTCCTTTCCCCCTAAACGTGACAACAATCGCCTCTTACTTGGTATGTAATTGGTGTCTGTATAGCATTAAAGTGAGTGTCATGTTTGTTAAAGGTGCAAAACAATGCATTTATTACTGATACTAAATTGTACTTTGATGTATAAATAGTGTGTAACTGTGATCAGATGCGGTTTCATAAGCTTACAACCCTGTTATTTTGCCTCAGAAAGAAACATACTCATTTTCTTTTCTGAATGACAAGGAGCCCCACTTTATAGGCTAGTTTATGACACTGGCAACAGCTTGCAGAAGTCACATTATAGAACTGAAGAGATTCTAGACAGTTAGCTTTTAGCCTAGCATCTGCTTGTTTTCCCGGGTTTGGTTTTCTTTCACCTTACAGGTAAAAATAAGCTGGTGCTTTCCCTTCTGATGTGTGTTTAGCTCCAGTTTGGTTTAGCTGGGGTAACCTAGGTAGTTTTTGGACTATGGAGAGAGGAGATGATAAAAACAGCCCGGCTAGCATTCTGTACTGACACTGACACATAAAAAGTCATGATTATGGAAGCTGGTTCACGTAGCAACCTGTATTCTTATAGCCAGCAGAGTCTGAAGGTGATGTGCTGCTCTCCATAGGTCTCTGAAGCATTTTACCAGCTTATACTAGGGTTTTTGTTAGTGGGTAGGGTTTATGAACATTTTGGAGATGTACATTTAATGAGTTAAGACTGTTGTGAAGCAGGCCTAACACAAACAGGCCCATTTCCTGCCCTGTTTGGGTTAGGCAAGATTTTCTTTTGAAGGAGGAAACAACAGTGTTTGATGTTCATGGTTTGTCAGTTCAATGAACTGAACTCTCGTTATTCAATTATACCAAATATAGTTTGACATTCTAAGTCATACAAATGCATAAATTACAGAAAAGAACACACAATAATGTCCTAGGATTTCCCAGTGAGCTAGAAGTCAGAACCCCGCAAATTGAAACAGCATCACACTGTCAGACACTAAAAACGCCTTTGAAACTCAACATGAGTAAAACGTAGGCTTGTGAAGGACATGACATATGCACAGTGATAACTGGGAAGCAACTGCAGAGATCGAGTGGCTGAAATTAAATTTTAAAATGCTTGTTTACAAGATCTACCGCTCTGTGTAGAGCTGTTTTGATTGTGAGGATTTCAAGAAAGAAGTCAGCGCTTAAAAATAAAACATTTGAAAACATGTCTGGATCTTTCCCAAAAGCATGACCCTGACCCAAGTTAGATGTGGGAACATATTTTGTGGTCAGATGAGACAAAGCACTACACTCTTAAAAATAACAAATGGTTTGTGTCTTAAATGTACAATTTTATTTAAGAACATTCAAAAAGGGTTTTTGACATTCACACATCCTTTTTTTTAGCTCCTCACAGCACTATTCACGGAACAGTTCTTTTGGGAATTGATTGTGATTCTTCTAAAGAACCTTGTTGGCCATAATTCAGTCCTATTGGTTGTGTCAACTTAACACATGCCCATGCACATGGGTCAGCTAATACCATTCCTACAGTGAAGTGCAAGTTACTTTTACTTTGACCTTTAGCTTTGGGGAACAGCAGCGTCAATGAGTGAAGTTTTTGTATATATGGTCACATATTGACCACAACAGCAGGATAATGCTGTGGCGATATCAATAGAAATACAACGGCCTGGACGGTACCCAGCAGATGAGGCAGTGACACTTTATTTGGAATGGTCTCATTGGTTTTATTTGGATGAATAAACTCTTAACAGAGTATCAGTAACACATGCACGCATGTCAGTGCAGTAGCAGAGGTGAAGCATCTGAATTCACTGAGGTAAACATCTTGATGATGTTCTGATCATGCATTACTAACATTAAGTCAATTTACTGTTGATATTAAGTAAATATTAATTAGATTTAATATGTTGCGGAAATTTGGCAGGCCAGCGAAAATTCCCAGCAATTTCTACATGCACACAGTCGGGAATGTCCTTACCACCTCCATCATAGAATGGAAAGTGCACTGATCATAACAGGAAGACCCTCCAGTTTATGATCAGAACTGACAAAGTCCATCTGCATCCTGCATCCTGAAGCAGCCTTCCCCTCACTCCAGGATATTTACAACACCAGGGCAATTAGGAGGGCCCTCAACATCATTAGGAACGGTACATACCCCCAACACAGCCTCATCACAGTTCTACTATCAGACAGACATTATAGGAGTGTGAAGTCTCTATCCACAGGCCATCAGGCTTGGGAACGACTTCATCAACACAATGCCCTTTCCCATCACTCTGGCTGGTCAAACTGGTGTGTGTCACACACACCCACACACACACACATACACATCATTAATGAACTGTAGTCAACAATACACATACATATTAAGTGCTGCTGTCATACTACTGTCTGTAATAATGCATAGTGCACTGTATGGCAATGCTGTTTGCACAATACAGCACATGTAACTGTACTGCCATGCTCTTGTGCAATACCACACAGCAATGTTAACAGTAATATGTGACCTATTTATGTGTAGTTATGTCTTCTTTATGCCTAGTTATGTCATCTTCAGTACCAGTCAATTTTTTTTTTGTAAATTAGTACTGGAATCATCCAGACAATGAAGCAATCATGTAGTAAACTTAAAGGTACTGAAATACACTGTCTTTCTGAGGCTGGTAACATATCCTTTGCAACAGAGCCAACTCTTGGTCTTCCTTTCCAGGGGCGTAGAACCCTGTGAATAATTGCGTTGTCTGATATGTTATGTGCTTTGGTGTAGGATCACCTTAGACCAGATCACCTTTATTTTTTGTTGTTGTTAACCATGTAGCTTTTAGCTTGTTAACTAGCAAACTAGCACAATAATGAAGTTTTATAGACAGATACTCTTTGCACAATACTGCACAGCAATTTTAACAGTACTAAGCTACATATTTCTGTCTACCTCTTTATATATCTGTAGTTTTATATGTCTTAATATTTTTACTTATGTTGTTAGCCATGTAGCAATGATTTCTGGGCAAGGTTTGAAGTTTGTACTTTGTTGGCTTGATTCCTCACTCCTCCTGGGGCTCATCTAATCAGTTTCACTTGAGCTAAAGAAGTAAATGAATGGCACTTATGATGGCGTCTTCCTTGAGGGGAAATGGCAAGGCCAAGTGGAAATGTGGGCATGTTATATGGTGTCCATATATATAGATATATATGTATATATATACAGAGTTGATCAGACAAATATCAAACCTTGGGTGTGCATGTACATGGAATTAGTGTAGAGGAGATAGAACCCAGGCCTACAGCACATAAAATGCTGTGTAATCAATCTGAGACCGCATGAAATGCTGAAATGACCTAAATGTGAAATCACCCTGAGGCCTGGCATGGATGTAGTAAAACTGGTCCCCCCATTGTGAAGACAGGTGCGGCCTTCTTTCTTCTGTGCCTGTGCAGTGTTCATTTCTAGGCCAATGTAGACCAAAGGTCAGGGCAAGCATGATCATGTGCAAGTTAATGTGCTTGTTTTCTGGGACATTCATATACAGTGGCAGGCCTAATACAGGTTAAAGGAAGGATGTGTAAATCTCATCTTCCCATACTGAAGTTATCAATGTGTTAAGATTTTTTTTATTAATAAAAAGCTGTGAACTTATCTTAGGTCAAACCAGGCAAGCGTAAACATGAAGCTGCGCACATCCCGCATCAAGTAATTTTTTTTTTTCCAGAAAATCTTTCACCGCCAATTTCGTGGCTACACTTGAATGTGCTTGTCTGTGCAGGTAAGGAATGACAAGAGACTAATAACAGTATTGCAAAAGCTCCCTGAATAGAAGTGGGATTAGAAAGTGAGAAAGTGAAAGAAACAAACATAGAGACCACCTATACTGAACATATTTTCAAGAGTTTATGTTGTGTATATATATATATATATATATATATATATATATATATATATATATATATATATATATATATAGTGTATTGCAACACCTGTCACTTTCTTACCACAGGACAGGCAGTCATCACATTAAACAGTTACAATATACTATTCAATGGATGAACTGATAATAGTTTATAGTTGGTGCCCCGCTGCTGCAGGTTTAGTTGGAGTACTATTAGATACCATATAGAGAACATTACACCTGTTCTGGCAACTTTTCACCTGCTACCTGCTTCTTTTACAACAAACTGCAAACATGTCAATGGTAAAGCATCTGTGTACAGCTCACAGTGCCAGAACTGAATATATATCAAAGCTCTGCTTACTAACATCTACTTCTCAAGTTCTAAATGTGCTAATAATTAACATCAGGTAACTATTGGTGTTGAATTATGCAGTTCTCTCCCACAAGACCATAAGCCCAATCAAACCTCTTGATCCTCCTGACACTGTGAGTTCTAGACCTAAATTTCTTTCTCCCATACTTTAAGAATAGGAACTCAGTTTGCATAAATGTTTGTGTGCTTACTGAACCATGATCCTTGAGAAGTAAAAAGGTTACAGTGTTTCAGCAGCTACCAAAACCTGTGTTAAGATGATACTGTAAAATATCTGAATTATATAAATGATTACATGTTTGCTATATGCAATATACTAGATGAAATTATACACTATATAATTCTTCTCTTAGTTGGGTTTTTAGTTTTCTTATATTCATATCTTCTTTTGTTGTATTCGTTAAATGAGTGTCATTTTGGTTGAATTACTTACTTGAATAAGTTAATATATTAAAATATTTTTATATTAATATAAGATTATATTTAAATAGTGAATCAAATATTATGGCAATCGAATATATAGACAATTAATATAAAAAATATTTGAGGTTTATAATTACTATTTCACTATGTTTTGTGTACATTTCTTTATGTATTTTATACCTTCTTTTATTTATTTTTTGTTTTGCCATTTGATCTATAAATTAAAATTTAGTGATGTTATTTTCAGTCGAATTTGAAGTCATAGAAGAAGAAGAAGAAGAAGAAGAAGACCATCACCACCACCACCACCACCAATAATAATAATAATAATAATAATAATAATAATAATAATAATAAACTAATAATAATAATAATAATAATATTAATAATAGAGTACATTAGGATATGAGCTGATTTACAGCACTTCCAGTGCAGTTCCACTGCCCCACAGCTCAATGTAGCTGAATGCATGAATTAGATGAGGTGTCCACAAACATTTGGACATATAGCGTATGTACAAAATGTAGTAAGAACTTTAGCGAACCGGATTTTATGATCAGATCAGAATAAAATACAGTTTTGGGCTTTTAAGTGCATTATTGTTTAACAGTTTTGTCACAACAATGCTGTTCTTATAAATACACCGGATAAACAATTAGACAGCATTTACCAAAACAACAGTTGCTGTTCAGCACCTGTAAATTCTTAAACCCAGTCACAGTCTAAATACTTGCGTTTATATCAAATATGTTACTTTACCATTCTAATAACCCCTATTTAAACTTTGTTAAACTGAAAGTTCACATTCTCAGTTTTGAGTTTCAGGATGAGTCTAAAAGCTGGATTCCTATCAAATCTTAATGGACTGTGATCCAAAGCTTTCTTTCACATCCCTACAAAAATTCCCCAAATTAGAGTCATCACAGAACCCAGCCATAAATAAACTCTAGTGAGAAAATGCGAAGGCAGCTGACAACAAGGTCAGAGGCCAGGAACAGATGTCTGAACAGAGGAACTTGGTTACTTCCCACTATGGTCATCAACTGTTTCAGTGATAAGCCTGTGATCAAGCCTAAGATCATAAACTGTACTAATGTTCAAACAGGATGCTTCTCTCTTTTTGCAGATCTCAGATACTTCTGTAATTTGTGCATCTTTTTATATGTCAACATTTGCTCAATCCCAAAAAAAGGCCTTAAAGTAAAAATTGTAGCAGTGAGAATGGACGTAAATAAATAACCAGTAGAATGTAGAAGTGAACCAGTTGGACCAGTGCTTTTATGTAAGAATTCTTAAAGAAGCCAATTTTTAAGAGATTATGATGATTGTGTTACAATGGTACCAGGATTACTTCTTACAAAGGCACCGATCAGAAGTGGGTGGTGGGTTGAATGGTTACTCGTAGTTGATATGTTGGATGTGGGCAAAATGGACAGCAGTCAAGACCTGAGTGACATAGGCCACATCATTACGGCCAGACAGCTGGATCGTTGAACGGTCAGGTCCAACATAGCAAGGCTTTTGGTGTGTTCCTGGTCAGCAGTGTTGAGTACCTAGCCTAGCAGCAATTGTTTGGTTGGACGGACCAACCAAAAACCGATAGCAAGGTGTTGGGCCCTGTGCGTTAATTAATGCACAAAGACAAAAAAAATTGTGACAAGTCTCAGAAGACCAAGGAAATGGTTGTTGACTTCAGGAAAACAAGACAAGACCACTCTCTGCTCAACATCAACGGCTCCTCTGTGGAGATTGTTAGGAGCACCAAGTTCCTTGGTGTCCACCTAGCGGAGAACCTCACCTGGTCCCTGAACACCAGCTCTACAGCCAAGAAAGCACAGCAGCATCTCTACTTCCTCCAGAAGCTAAGAAAGGCCCATCTCCCTCCACCCATCCTCACCCTCTTCTATAGGGGGACCATAGAGAGCATCCTAAGCAGCTGCATCACTGCCTGGTTTGGGACCTGCACAGCCTCTGACCGCAAGACCCTACAACGCATTGTGAGGACAGCTGAGAGGATCATCGGAGTCTCTCTCCCCTCCGTCATGGACATTTACACTGCCCGCTGCATCCGCAAAGCAACCAGCATTGTGGATGACTCCACCCACCCTTCACACAGACTGTTCTCCCTCCTGCCATCAGGAAGAAGGTACCGCAGCATCCGGTCCAACACAACCAGACTCTACAATAGCTTCTTCCCCCAAGCCATCAGACTTCTCAACTCAACTCAACTTCTGAACTGATGTCTTTTCTGCTACATGCACACTCTCTCTCTCTCTCTCTCTCTCTCTCTCTCTCCAACCATTTACCCCAGATAAAATGAGAAGCATTTTTTTTTTGCACAAAGCATTTGCACTAATAACTTTACTACCTCACTGGACTCAATATTTATTACACACTGCAGAATTTGCACACTACTGGCAATTATTTATTATTCTCTGTCTGTACTGTGTTGTGTTGTCTGTCCACACTTGTTTGTGTTGCACTTGTGTTTTATATGCACTGTCTATGTTGCACCATGGTCCTGGAGGAACGTTGTTTCGTTTCACTGTGTACTCTGTATGTAGTTAAAATGACAATAAAACCCACTTGACTTGACTTGACTTGAAAGTTCAGTGATTGCTATGAAAGAAATATGTCTCAACATTCAGTGCATCACAGCCTGCTGTGTAGGGGGTTGTGTAGACTGGTTAGTGCCCATGCTGACCCCTATCCACAATTAAAGCTCCCTAATATGGGTCCATGGAGCTCTGTGTTTTGTTTTACATTACTGAGACAGCCAGGTATGTGTGTGCCGTTTACTTGTCTATGTGTGCTGGAACAACAAGTTTGATCTTTGGCAGCTCCACCTCACAACTTACGGGATCTGCTTTTTACATCTTGGTGCCAAATACCACAGGGCACCCTCAGAGGTCTTGTAGAGTGAACTGTTTTGAGGGTACATGGAAGACCAACAATATAAGGCAGGGAGGGGCTCATTGTGACTGATATATAAAATGCAAATATACATTAAATGTTATAGCACTCTATAACTAAATAGATAAGTATTTTGTAGGAAACTGAAATAAAGTAATAACATTAATATGCATTAACATAAGTAATTATTATTAATAATTACTGTATGTGGTTTATCACCTTGTTGACCCTACGAACCTTCATGTTTTTTTATTTGACATGCTGAATGTATTTGACATATTTTCTAAAAGTCTATTCAGTACTGTACTGTCTATTAAGTTAATACTGAATTTGAAATCGGCAATTATTAATATGATAAGTGACTCTAAATTTCTGAAGTTCTTCGGTTGTGTGAATGAAAAAAAACAATATTTAGTACATTTGAAGCTTTTTTCTTAAATAAAACACTGCTGTGTGTCTAATCCTAGAGCACCCCTAGATTTTTTCTCTGTGTACACCAGCACATTAATGTACCAATACAATATGTTTTTCTGAATCTAACCGAGAGTGTTAGAGCAATTCAGGTAGAGGACACAACTGGAAGTGGGAAACACTGGACTAGGTTTTTGAAAAAACTTTCTGGAGGGAACCAAAAGGTGGAGCTGTTGTCATGCTTAAAGTTAAAATTCTTTCTTTCTGCAGTTCAACCACTTTTTTAGGATCCAAGACACTTTGACAAATGCAAAATTGTGATGGCTGGGTTAGAGCATCTCCAAAACATCAGGCAGGTCTTCTGGGTTTTTCTGATATGCAATGGTCAGTGCAAAGGGCAATTGTTGAACCAGTGACAGGGATATGGGCGCCCAAGGCGATCCATGGAGGCCCAACCTCACAACTTATAGGACTTGAAGGATCTGCTGCTAATGCCTTGATGCCAGATACTACCACAGGACGCCTTCAGAGTTTGTGTGGAGTCCATGCCTTGAATGCTCAGATCTGTTATAGTGGCACAAGTGGAATGGCTGATCGGTGTACATCAGTGTCTTATGCAAAACGTTGGGCCAAATGGCACATATTAAAATGAAATGAAATAGCAAAGTAGTAAGCATTGCTTCTAGTAACATGTAAAACAATACTATCAAGCGGCTTTATGTGCAGAAAATGTGCGTTTGATTTTCCTGTCTTATCAGGATTTAAGTAGTTATCTGATCTTTCAGATTTCATCTTGACCTTCACAGTTCCACTGAACTGAAATATTTAAATATCTCTCGGCACAGCAGAAACTGCAAGTCTTCTTATAGCCTTCTTCTGCTATGTGGGCATTAGTTTTTTTAGACAGTTGCTTAGAAATGCCCTTAGTTTGACGAGTGTTAGTACACTGTCTGAAAAGTCTGGGAATTTTATGACGAAGCATGGGAATGGACTGATGGTGGTCCATCCAACGCTCTTAAGATGAGTATCCTGCTTTGTTGCTGAATGTAATCAAATACTCATAATGCACCAGTAGAAAATAGCTAGAATCTAGTAGAAACCCTTCCCTGGACAGTAGATACCGTTAGAAGAAACTCTTTTTTTATACGATTGATTTCAGAAGAAACAGTGAATAAGCAGGTGTGCATTCATGCGATTCTTCTGGTGTGGCTCACTTGAGTTCTAAAATAAACTTGAGCAAAAGAGGATTTCAAAATTTATTAGATGATAACAAGTTTCAACAACACTGCAGTAATTAAATATTTAAATAATACAAAAATAAAAACTGTCAAGCTTCTCAGGATTGCTTACTGCTCATCAAAATAATCTTGGATAGAAATGTCCTTATGATTGACAAGAAAATAAGAATTAATATATCTCTATGTTTCACACACACTACATGACCGAACACTAGGTAAGTTTAATTAAAAATGCAATAAAAATGGCTTTTTATGCCAATTTAACAGAAAATAAAGTCAAGCAAATCTGATATTATTTACATAACATCAAGTGAGATCACCAAACACACATTACAACTTCACTGTGGAAAACAGGGTAGTGTAAAAGAACTATCGCTTTTAAACTTTCTCAGACTGCTATTTATAAACCACCACTCTAAATTTATCACAGGGGAAAGACTTGGCAAACTGACACATTAGCTGATCGCCATGAAATAATTGTACACTAATTTACACTGAAGGACAATCCCAGAGATTATTCCTTTGCGTCAGACACTCACTGTAAGCCTACAGTCCTGAACATGCTAAGCGGTATTACGTCTTTAGAACTGACTAATTTGATGGATAATTGCTTAAAGGGATCAAATGCTCCACATTTACGGGGGTGTAAAATAAAAATCTTTTTCTAGTCTCATATCCATTTGTTAAAAACAATAAATTAATGGGTATTAAGATTAACTGAAACATAACAGAACTTAATAAATTACAGGCAGGGTTTTATAATGAGTCACTGCTTATCGAATTGCTTTATTGTGGGATGTTGACCAGAACCTGCTGCATGTGACCAGAACCCGCTGCATGTGTTACATCATCACATTCAGTTTAAAAGCACCATAGGACATATTACTGCTTCACCACAAAAAAGGCCTGGAGCTAAACAGAACCATTCCATGTGGCTGAATGATAACTACAGTAATATAACTGTACAACTGAAAGTGAACACAACAGATCATATTGCTGTGAATGGGCTAGTAAATATGCTTTACTATTTCCCAATACTTCAGAGATCCTCAATCACTCTCCCCTGCTGTAACGTCCCTGATCCAACTAACAAGATAATTTACAAGCTCTTCCTGAGTTTAAGTGGAAATGCAAGCAGGACAAACGCTTAGGTACTCCATCTCACTATGCTTAGAAGCAGAGGGTGCAATGAACACCTTACTAGCCATTGCTGAAAGTGCTTTATCATGTTACAATATGATAAACAACATAATAAAACATCCCATTCTTAAATGAAAAGAGCCCATATCTTAGATTTCACTGTATGTTATCCACTTATATGGTTTTGGGATAATAAGTTGCCTTTAAACGCATTTAAAATAGATTCTGCTGCATTAATAGATATGCTTATGCTGCATTTAAGTGGTGCCAGTTTCCTACCAAGAGGCACCATATAAACACCCTCATAAGTTGGAAGCTGATGTCGGACAAATCAAAATGCAGTGATGCATTTTCCTTGCAGCTTGAACTGTCTGAGTAGTGACACTGTTTCCAACATGGCCAAACAGTTCCTCAGCAGTAAAATATCAAATAAAAATGTACAATTTGTACATTCATTCTAATAGTAACATAGGTTTTAAACATCTACAATCAACACATACATTATTTTGCATCAGAAAATAAAAAAATATAAAAATCTATACATAAAAAGCTCAACAGCACCCATGCTTTTTTTTAACTTTCCACATGAACCACAAGAATGTGAAAAAATCAGGTGAACGAGTTGAGAGAGAAACGTAACACCTGACATGCACTTGAAAGCTCAGTGAGGAGCAGATGGCTAAGACAGAGCCAAACAGACTTTTCTGCTTTTTACATCACCACATTACAACATTACATCAATGTTTGGAAGGTCGTCACCCACTGTCATTTTATAGAGGACAAAATCCCTGGTGTCTTATCAACGGATGCAGCAGCTCTACTTTTTCAACCACTAGGGGCGAACTAGGCAGGTTTGCAACAGCAAATATGTAAATTATTGTCATAAAATGATGTTTGTTGGACTTGTTGGCTACAAGAAGCAAATATGTGAAAAATAATCCCTGCACTGGGATTGCCTAGATATCTGGATGCTTTTTCTTTCCCTTTTTTTTGGCCAATACCTTTGACAGTGGATGGCAGGTATTGTTACATGTGTACCACTGTGATATGCTTTGTTCACCAAATATTTTTGTTTAGTTATTTTATCATTGTTTATTTGGCACTGCGTTTTACCAAGCAGTTCTTCAGCTTCTTTTATCAGAATATGTTTTTGCTTTTCTGTCCATTTTGGCACTCAAACCGGCGCCCAGGATTGGTCATTAATATGCAAGAGCTTGTGAAAATACTACAGCAGTAAAAAGAGAAAATAGCATATATCATCACTTTGTGAATAGGATTTCATTAGCATTTTTATGAATATGGCCCAGTTCTGGGAAATTCCCTGGCTGGTGTTACATTACACCTTGTAAACTTAGGCAACATGAGACTTGCCCAAGTTTACTTCAGATATTTCAGATGTTGTTCAGTTGTTCGGTAATGGGACCCAGAAGCCAGTCATTATAGCATGGTGCAGACAGCAGATGGGTCATGTTTGCTATCCCAGTGCTTGGTGTCCCGAATGTCCTCTGGATAAAGTGCGGAATATCCCACCACCTCCACTGACCTCCTCTTCTGAATGCTGTGCAACAGGATGCGATACGTTCCTGTAATGGGGCTGCGCAAGTCCGTGCACGTGTTGTTCTGGAGGTGCATGCTGCTTATGCCCAGGTCCTTAAGTGCTGACATCACTTCCTGTTCCTCTGCACACAGGTTGGCGGAAGGTTCGGCCAGGTGGTTGGGCGTCAGGCTGAGGGCGGTATAAGGCTTGGGGTAGTCGATGCCACTTAGCCAGGAGCAGGTCATGAGCTGGGTGATGCTGCTGCGATCAGGAGGCACAGGCCTCAGCATGCCTCTGATGGTCTGCTGGCATGGGTCGGGCACGTGCTGGGGGATGGCGTATGACCCTTGAAGGATGCAGCGCTTCAGCCGGCCCAGGTTGTCGGCATGGAACGGCATGGTGGCGGTCACCATGAAGTAAAGCAGCACTCCCAAAGCCCAGATGTCCACGTAGCAGCCCACGTAGCTCTTCTCCTTGAACAGCTCGGGTGCCGCATAAGGTGGGGAGCCACAGAACGTGGTCAGGATGTCACCTGGTCCACTGACTGTGCTGAACCCGAAGTCGCCGACTTTGATGCTGTAGCTGGTGGTGTAGAAGATGTTTTCGGCCTTCAAGTCGCGGTGGACAATGTTGCTGTCGTGCTGTTAAGGAAGAAAAGGGGAAACCTAAGTGTGTCATTTTCACCTGATCATGTTTCTGATGGCCTATGTTATGGTATTAAAACACTGTTAAATACTACAGCTTATTAGTAGTTAACTATTTTTACACAGTCAATTTCATTTCTTCATTTCAGTGCAGACTGAATTTTTTCAGCTAAGGATGTCTAGTCAAACTGTGACAAGCTGGTGCACAAATAGGCTATGCAGTACAGTGGATTTCTTTACAGCTGTAGTGATAGGAACCAGGGTCATAATGTCTCCAATGTAAAAATATCTACTTGAGAGACTATAAACATATACACTCATCGAGCACTTGTACACATACTAATTAATGCAAATATCTAATCAGCCAACCATGTGGCAGCAGTGCATTGAAGGCTAAAGAAACCAGCTGCAGACACCAAACATCGACCCATTGTCAGAAATTAGTTTAGGTGTGAAAACTATAGTTTTTGTGGGCAACTATTGTGGGACAACTGCATGTTTCTCACCATGTATTTGACTGCAGAGATGATCTGGGCAAAGATGAGCTTGCTCTCCAGGTCTGGCAGGCGCCCCCTGGTGCTGATGCGTGAAAAGAGGTCTCCCCCACTGCCGTACTCCATAGCCAAGTACAAGTGCTTGCTTGACTCTATCACCTCATAAAGGCGCACAATATTTGGATGCGACAGTCTTTCCATGCAAGAGATTTCAGAAGCAAATAAAGTCTGCGTCTTCTTGTCCAGGCGCATTTTATTAAGAATTTTGACTGCAACACGCTCTGGGCAGAGAGAGAAGAGAGAGGGGGGTAACATTAGCAGAGAGAACAAGTAAGCGTATTATACAAAGGTAGGATAGCAGGGGTTGGGTGGTGGGGGGTGCAGGAGGGGGTCAAGGCCAATTTAGCTGGAATCTACTCCAAGTTTTAATATAAAGTTCCACAAAACTATGTGCCTAATAGGGGGTTGCAGTCAAGGACCCCCACATTCCCCCGGTTTTCCTCCAGGCATCTGCACAGTGCCTCCAAACAGATTAAAGAGATGTAGAAAACATGTTTGCATTCACTCAAGGGGGTCTCGCAAATCTGACAGGATTACAAAGTGCTTATGTGAGCAGATCACCTCTGGTCGTTGGCATGTGCAGTCACTGCTAAATTGCACTACTATCAGGGCCTGTAAGTGTGGCTGAAACCAGAGAGACTCCATGTCTGCTATCTCCAGGATGAGGATTGTTCTCTGAAAGCTTCTCAGTGACTCATTTTTGGCCTCTCAGTTTTTCTCAAACCTGGTTCTGGAGAACTGCACATTTTACAACCCTAACACACTTATTGTAAAGGGCTTCCATCACAGAAAACGGACATCTTTGAGTTTGTTGAGGTGTGTAAACATAGTTTCAGAAATGTAGCCTTCACTGCTCACTCCACTCAGTCAACATATATATATAGAAACTAAACTGCAAAAACAGTTTCTCTGAACCAACTCGTTTACATATCTCCACCTATTCAGCCCACCATAGTGTAGCCCGTCCCATCCACATTGCAGTTCTCATGAGTGGTGTAACTCTGAGAGCTTTTTGCAAAAGGTACAATTACAGACAGACAGTCAGAACAGAGCTCTTGTATTTTAAATATCTCTTAAACACACAGTAACATGATAGAAATCTAAAAATGAATTAGAAACATTAGAACTTTATAAATATAATGCTGCATGTATGCTTTAAGTAGACATAACGGAAAATATAAAATACAAGAAGATACAAATATGGATGAGTTGAGTCAAAGTAATTCACAAAATGGGTATTAGAGGCAGTCCTCCATAACCAGGACTTTAAAAACACTGCTATATAGAATGGCAACACTGTTTTTATGCCTTAATATTTAGCTTTTTGAACTTTAGCCTTTTGAATTACAATTCTGTTATTAATCATAATGCAGAAACTACTGTGAATTATTTGGTAACTGTTTGGTTGAGCATATTTTGTGGAGTCCCACAGGGTTAAATTTTAGGGACTATGTAACTGATGTCAATTATGAGAGCAGTGCAGTTCTGAGGGTAAAGAACTGAAGTGTGAAGTATGTACAGGGTTTACGCCAGTGCGGGGTGCGTCCACCAATTTAAATTGTTTCAATGTCTCAATTGATCAGAGAGGTTTGATGTGATTTGATGTTCTTGTCTAGGGAAACCAGTCAGAATTGCGCACAACAGTGGTGATAGAAGCCAGACGTGTTTAATGTGTCTAAAAGCAACCACAGAGAAAGTTATTACACAAAATAAGTAAGTAAGTAAGTTCACATTTTTGCATTTAGCTTTCATTTACTATTGTCAACATTACATATACTAAATAAACCTGAGAAGAAATGTGCAGCTTCCCTAGATGTTCTGGCTAATAAATAAAATGTCTGTAGATATTGCAGCCCCTGGTTTCCATCATCACCATTGCAAAGAAATCGTATTTGGTAAGATAATTTTTTTGTAAAATAAACCACGTCACATCAAACAACTCTCAAAATCTTTCATCTCAACTGTTAACCTATATGCTGAAATTTTGAAAAATTTGTGGAATTCCCCTTTAAGTGACAACAGTAGCAGGATGTGGTTACATCCATAAACTGAAGGTTTATTATTCAGTAGTTAATCTTGGTCATTTGGTTACTATAAAACTAATATATAAATCATATGAACGATACATATATTTCTAGTTATGACAGTAAAAAGTTGACAAACGCTCATGATAGTAAATCATAAAACAGCAGAGGCCTCACCTTTAGTTAAGGCGTGAATGCCGAGTTTGACTTGTGAGAAATTGCCGGTGCCTACTTCTCCTCGCAGCTCATAGAAGGAAATCCTTTTGCCCAGGATGATGTCACTGACCACTCGCTCGCTGTGGACCATGTCATAGACGACCCTCTCAAATGGTGTCTGCTTCATCCTTTGCTCTGCTGTTAAAGTTGGTACTCTGGGGGTCAGCAGTACAGGTCTGGTGGTTTTGACCGGAGCTTCAGTTTTTGCTTTTTTATCTGTGTGCCGTTTTGGCCAGACCTTGTGGAATTTGGTTCCTGAGCAAAGATGAGAATATGATCAGTAAGGGGCATATAGGTAATATACAATAAGCTTTAACCCCTTATCCTCCAAGGCTTATTTCACACTAAGACTAAGAAATTATTGTCCATGATAATGAATTCTATGCGACACATGCAGAAGATATAAATTAGGTTACATTTCTTATATTATAGCATTTAGGAGAAGCTATTGCACAGGCAAACCCTACAAAGCTACTATTTGTGTATTATTCACAGTACAGAGGCTCCTCAATCACTGTTCTTAAACATCAGTGAAGACAAACGTGAATGAAGGTGCTTAGACCGCATTAGCTGTAGTGAAGGAAGCTTGTGAAGGACAAGCTAGCCTAATGCTGCCTGTCACTAAGTCAGTGTAGGTCACTTACAGGTCTTCTTATGCATGCTAAAGATTTGTCTGCATGTGTAGACAGTTCAAAAACATTTCTCGGTAAATCTACCTGCCTGCTCTAGAGCTAGATCATGTCAAGGTTTCGTGGAGTGCTCTTTAACTTTAGACAGCTTATTTCTGGAGTTTCAAGTGGAACAACTATGATGGGATTAACCTTCTTCAGTGTTTCCGCACGCTTAAAATCCTGCTTCGGTGCCAACTGTGGTGTCCGAGCAGTGTCCACTGGCAGCGAGGCCTAGTTTAACAGTCTGCTATATTCTAACAAGCAGGGCAATGAAACTGATAGCAAAAGATGCTGCTTTAGAAACAGTTCTACTGCATCAATGTTCATTGATGTCATAAAAAAAAAAGCCTTGTCTTTCCATCTGAAAAAGTATTTAGCTGTGTTGTATATGGCCTGGTTTGAAATTTGATATATAAATTTGATGTAAACCAAAATTGAGAGTCCAATAAAACACAATAAAAGCTTCATATTCCTGTTTTTATCTCAGTTACTCAACACTTCATCTGATGGACTGACCTTCCATCAGAGACAGCCTGGGTCACAATGGATGACTATGACAGTCACCTGTCTGAGGGATTTACAACTGAGGTCAGGACAGCCCTGCAACACTTTACTTCACCCTTAACCCATGACATTGAGTTTGTTTAGACATTTTAGCATTACTACTAAGAATCTAATTTATGCATTTTATGCAAAGAACAGGTCAAATGAAGGGAGATTGCATTACATTTAAGGCATCTTTTGATGCAATTAAATATTTGCATTATAATATTATCTGTGGAAACATTTCTATTTTTGCCAAATCTGATTAAATGCTTTTGATATTAAATACATTAGATTCAATAAAACCACATTCCGATATGAAAAGAACATCTATATATGGTCAATGTGTCTGTTAAATATATATTTTAAACATATTTTTGACATTTATGAATAAATATTTTGAATACATTTATTTTAGTTTTCATTTTAAAATATATATATATCAAATGATCCAACTGTATTTTTTTTGCCATTTGAAATATATATATTTGCTAACACTTAACTTTACAAAATGCTGCATGTCTGTATTTAATACCTCACCATATGTAAATGTATTTTGAAATGCAATAAATGTGCATATATGTAAACAAAACACTCACTTTATTTTATCGCCTGTGACGTTCTAACACTTCCACTGTAATCCTGATTTTGCATGCTGAGTCGCATCACGGAAGGGAAAACTATGTCGTAGCAGTTCGGGATTACAGTCCACTTTTAGAATCGCAGGCTGCAGACTGGCTGTATTCTAATTATAGATTATAGGAAATCCACTGAACTACTTTCAGCACATGCTGCAGTGCCGTCACGTTTATCTCATTGTTTTTTAAACAGAAAAAAGGCTAATACATATATGACACATACAGATTCTGTTTTATGATTACGCTATAAATTTAAGGTTTTCAGTGCAAGTTAAGAAAGGTGGACTCAGGATGCAAGTACATTCCACATGTGTTTTCAAATTTCCAAGGTCAATTGTTTTGCTTCTATTGCTTCTGACAGAAAGCAGAAGTCAATATGAGTATTATTGTTATTGTTGATGATGATATCAAAATCATATTTTACATTTTTATGAATGTGCACATGTAAGCATTCACATCACTATATAGAGACATGAAAAATATCGGCATCAGACCACAATACCTGTATCAGTGTATCCTTTATTATTAGTTCCATCACTAACAAGCTTACACTGAGTAATCAAAAGACCACAGCCAACAAACCTAGCCCTCAGCCTGAAGAGCACAAATACAATACAGTACAGGTACAATATTTTCAGGACAAGTGCAGGAGCCATGGGTGCACATGTAAACTATTGCTGATATCTAGGTAAAGACCAGATAAAACCAAATAAAAATAAACTGTTTAACACATCCTTAACATTTTGATTATATCCATCTCAGCTGTGTGAATTGTGAGAATGTTTGACACATACCTGACAGCTGAGGTTCCTTCATCCTAGGGCCTGTTGGAAGGAGCTGTCTACTCTGAGAATGCCAGTGCTCTCTCTGTCTAAAGCTCAGTAGATCGCTGGTGTTCAATCCAATTAGGAGAATGTATTAATATCTGAGCTGCCACATGCCTGTGGAAACATTGCAGACAAGCTTTATCCATGTACCACAACACCTAAAACTGCAGTACAGCATGGGCCACAATTCAGAATGTTAAATCATATTTGATCTTTGCACATTTATGGGACAACAGTAATAACTCTCTTCAGACATGTCTTTTGCCTCTGTTTCAAGTTTAGCACAAAATAATTGTGGCAATAACGAATAGCTTTACTAAAGGATCAAACTTAAAGAACAATTTTTAAAGTGTAGTGCAATGTACAATTACATTCTACCATTTATAGTATTAATTGCTAGAGAATTCTTTGAGTGACTCGTGTGTGTAAATATACAAAAAGATTTACATTTGGGTATAACAATTTTGCCAACAATAACAACAACTTACAACAATAAACTCATCTTCTCTGGTAGCTGCACCGTTATTTTTTGCTTGTAAATGAGGTTAAAGTTACTAGACACCTTTAAGATATTTGTAAGATGATTAAAAAAAATCTGTTTCAGTAGAAGTACAAATAATAGTATTATTAAATGACATTAATATGATACATGTTGATATATTTATAATGATAATTTTGTTATGACTGATTTTAAAGGAGAACTCAACAATAACAGAGGTAATACAATAACATTTATGGTAATAATACATGGTATTATTACCATAAAATACTATATATATATATATATATAGAGAGAGAGAGAGAGAGAGAGAGAAAGAGAGAGAGAGAGAAAGAGAGAGAGAGAGAGAGTAATTGACAATAATAGAAAATGCGTGTATGATTTATAAGTAAAAGAAATATAATATTTTTAAAAAGACAAAGACTTTGTATTTCTAATATTTTACAGGATAAGAAACAATATTGTTAACTTTCAATGGAGGTCAATGAACAAAGATTTTATTCAAGGTCATTTTTGAGTTTTTCTATTCTCCTATTAATCACGTCAATCAGTGTTGACACATTTCCATGGTGTAAAAAAACAGCTAAAACGGTTTTTGCATGACAACAACGAAATATAGTGTTCTTAACAAAGGAGTACAGTGCTCGAGCCTTCAAATATTAATATAATGTTAGCTAAAATACTACTAATATTACAGTCAGTTAATACTGAAGGTTGAAAACCTTTAGCTTAAAGGCTGGAGAACTCTTAACTTTACGCCGCGTAGTGACGTGACTTCCTTGGCCCCGCCCTCTCTCGGTGTTTACAGTCTGATTTGGCGGGAGAAAGCAGCGCGTGTTCTCCATACTGCCGCGTTTCCTCATTTTTAATCGCATGGTTGTGGCGTCGATATTCTCGACGGATATTCGGCACCGGTGCGACAATGGCGGCGACCGTAGCAGTGAGTGCCCCTCCTGCGGAGAGTGAGCTGGACCGCAGCGGAGCTGAAGAGGAGTTGCGGGGTGACGGAGAGGAGGACGGAGCTCAGCACACGAGCCCCTCGGGGCAACAGAACCGACTCGCCAAACTGCCCTTATCACGCATCAAAGCTCTTATGAAGGCCGACCCAGACGTCAGCCTGGCGAGCCAGGAGTCCGTGTTCATCATAGCCAAAGCGACGGTGAGTGAACCGGCTTCAGTCCGCGGTGCTTCCTGGCCGCTAACGTTAGCTAGCTGTCGTTGCTAATGCTAACTACATCAGGTGGGAGATGTTAAAGGCAGCGGTGGTTGTTTGTCAGACCGACCAGAGGCGCCCAGGAACCGCTCTAAATCTGATTAGATCTGACAGGTTGGTCAGGTTTTGGCCAGGGAATTACTCAAGACAACAAGTGTTTAAGTAGTTAGCTAGCTAGCAGTGACTTGAAGAATTGGCTATAGTCTTTGTCAGTCACGTTTGTTTATTCTGTATAATGTCACCGAATCGTCATTTTGGAGGTATTGTTACTGTGATTAATCCAGTGAATGAAGTAAAACTTTAATACTGTTATCTTTTCTAGCATTGAAAGCAGTACAACTGTGAAACTGTGAAAGTGAGGGGACACCATCCAAGACAGACTCAACAAGGATGCCAGGGACTGTTATTTGGATAAACTGTCACCTATTAACAACACTGATCCTAACAAGTCAATCGCAAAATGCTGGAATGCCATCACTGCTGCCTTCAACCTCAATATCACCAGCTGTCTTTACAGAATAAGTTTTAGAAGTTTTTTTAATTACAGATTTTATGGATGCAGGCTTTGTTTACAATTTGACTGAAGGAGCATGACAACACGGTTCTAACAGCAAATACAAGCTCAGTGTTATTAGTGTAGCAGTCTTCACTTGTACTAAATTATCCTCCCTTTAAATAAGGTAATTATTACAAATTGAGGCTATAATGATAATGTAGGTATAATCATACACTAATTCAGACACTTGGTTCAGCCCATATAAAAATAAACAAACAGGTGCATGTCTTCATTATCATAAACCAAAGACCACCTGCCGTAGTCCAGAGTTAACCAGAATTGCCTGGGTGCCTGTTTACTAGCCTGGCTCATCTAGCTAAAACAATGGTGGCTATAATTGTAATGTTAGCTACTTTATTGGGAAGACAAAAAAGAAGCACACAATGACTGCATACATTCATCTATAAAAGTAAGTAAATGAAAAGAAGGTAGTTTGAGTTGACTACAGAACATCCATGACACAGAATACCTCCAGAATGGCGCTTAACCTAAAATTAACTTGTCGATGACTGACCGTTGTGTATTTCACTAGTGTGGGGACTAGCCATCACTGTTTAGCAGTAACTAATGCATCTTTCTCTGGATGAGCAAAGAAAGTCTGTTCTGACCCGAGCAACTCTAAGGAGGCAGCAGTTAGTCTCCCAGCAATGACCGTCCCTCAATATCGGCCACTTTTGCATATTGTGCATTTCCGCTGTAGGTGCGAAAGATTACAATGCTTTTGGTGATTTTTATTTTATTTATTTATTTATTTTTGTAACAATACATTTATACATTTATTTATTTATGAATAAATAATACATTTAAATGCCACTCTAAGACAGGATCTTACGTTTTGAATTTCATCCAAGCAATTGGCGAAAAGAGAGAGAGCAGAAATGCGCAATACACGAAAGTGACCGATTTTTGGCAGGCGGACCAATGGTGGTAGCAACCAAGATACACCTCACATGTCTGATTACAGATGTAGTATGTCTTATTGCCGGATGCACTGATGATAAATGTGTGAAAACATGCTGATACCTACTAACTACCTCCACTGCCAAGCAGCATTGTTTGCAGTGAGCTGTACTTAATCGTAATCCGTTTTGAATCTTTTTCGGGACGTTATTTGAGATACAACAAGCTCGGTAGTTATATTTTGAGGCCTGTCAGTGGTGACCTTAGTCATAACATGTGTGAGCCTTCCTCTTCTGACCCAGAAGAATAATGCTTTGCCTTTCTCCTTAAAGGAGCTCTTTGTGGAAATGATAGCCAAGGATGCACTTGTCTATGCACAACAGGGAAAAAGGAAGACTCTGCAGAGGAAAGATCTTGGTGAGTGGAAGCATTTGATTTAGGTTCTTTAGGTTGTTGTGTTGGTTTTAAACAGTGCAGTAGTGATTTGTGCATCTCTTTTTCACAGACAATGCAATTGAGGCAATAGATGAATTTGCATTTCTTGAAGGTAAGTCAACTACTGAGCTGTGTGGTGTAATGCTTGAAGCCAAAGGAGATGCGGAAGTGATTTTGATTTATTTTTGGTTTCGTTATCCTAAGCATAGTGTGAGGCATATCTGGACAGTGCACCCAATCCACAT
Organism: Salminus brasiliensis; assembly: GCF_030463535.1. Classification (NCBI taxonomy): domain Eukaryota; kingdom Metazoa; phylum Chordata; class Actinopteri; order Characiformes; family Bryconidae; genus Salminus; species Salminus brasiliensis. The sequence continues at coordinate 11,500,103 of NC_132894.1, read as the reverse complement.
GGCCTCTGGCTCAGCTCTGTCATGTTTCCACTTCAAGCAGGAGTATGGGCTCTTATATGATCTTTTTTTACAGCACATTTCAAACTTGACTACACAAACTGCAGATTTGTTTATTGCAGTGAAAACGCAATCAGAACTGTTTGTCCCTGTTCGTGTGAGATAAAATGACCACCATTTGAAATTTAGGGTAGAAAAGAACACCTCCTATGAAAGAACATTGAACACAAGGCTTATGGGACAAGATATGGTTTGCTGAGGCTGATTCATAGCATAAAAGATGCCATAATTACCTCCATACCAGTCCTCAAATTATAAGAAGCTGAGGGTGCTTCTTATTATAAGAAGCTGAGGCTTGTGATTATTACAGCTGCAAAGTCTTAGTAGCATTACAGCTAAGATTTTAGTCAGAGTAGCATTACATCTAAGACTTTGTGAAAACAGAGACCTGGACATATCCTGCCCATACCAATTAAAATTGCATATTAGCAATCTTAGCATTTGGTTCTCTCAATGTTTTTGACTCTCAACCTCCCAGAAATGTAGTTTAAGATGTGACACCCCTGAAACCCAAGCAGATATTTTACATTTCTCCACATAGGGGACATTTGATATGAACACTGAGGCTTATTTGTTTGTTCTGTATAATAATTCTAGTGATTTATAATGATTCAATATGTCTGACCATTTAATGACCATGTAAATTTGAGGGATATACTACACAAATCGCATTAGCATGTCTCCATTCCACCAAGAGGGTGTTCCACCAACGCCTTGGACCATGTACACACATTCTGATCGCTCCTCTGTGATGCTGATTCCCACATACCGTTGCTGAAATGGGCAAAATTCGTCACAGAAAGAATCAGCTGTTTCAGCTTCAGCTTTCAGTTCAGTTGACTGGAGCATGTTTAAGGATGCTGCTACGCGCCCTGCAGCCAACACAGGCAGCAGTGAAGATCACACGTTCTCCTGGCGTTGAAGTGTTTTGTTTGAGACTGCAGCTGACGTGAGGAGAATCCTGCAATGGGTGAATGCACTGAATTGATCCATGGAGGCCCTACTTCATAACTTGCAGGACTTGCTGCTAACGTTTTGGTGCCAGAGACCACAGGACGCCTTCAGAGGTCTGGTGCATTCTATGCCTAAACGGGTCAGATCTGTTTTGGTGGCACAAGGCTTAATATTGGGCAGGTGGTGTTAATGTTATGCCTGACTGGTGTGTATTGGAACATGATTAATAGGTGTGCCTTGTAGTCCAGATGTGCCTTGTTGGAGTGCTCTGGTTGTCTACTCTTGGGTTTTACCTTTGAATTCAGCTTTTGTTTTTAAAATGGATAAGCGTAATGATCTAGAAATCAGATCACAGACATATCATAAGCATTGGGCATAGCCAATCAAACAATCTGGAATATCAAAAGACAGTCAGACATTAAACAGGTTGAACAAGGAAAACAGTAGATGATGAAAAACACTGTGAGACTCATGAAGAAAACCCCAAAAATACAACAAACAACATTCAAAAAAAGAACGAACCTCAATAATGAAAATATAGAAGCCATACACCAAAATGCAAACGGCACTTCAGAACTGGAAGAGCTGATAAGACCAAGATTAACTACCAAAGTGGTGGAAATGTATGGAGGAATAAAATATGTGCTTATGGTCCAAAACATACAAGCTCATCTGTCAAGCATGGTGGAGGTATGGGTGAAAAAGCAGATAAAGGACACCTGCTCATTCATTGTTTCTTCCAAAATTAATAAAAAAAAGTAACTGTCTCTACTGTCAAGAGAAGGCTTTCTACTAGTTTTTGATGCTTTGCAGTGAGGGTTTGATTGGAGGTATGGATCTTGCACAAGAGCACAACCAAGAACTGTCAGTCATGGGATTTGATCTTATGGCCCTTCTGATTGCTGGGTCACCAGTTGGTTGACTTACTATTTGGCTACAAGGCTAGTGGCAGAGAAACTGATACTGTCCTACATATATACTTTGCTTACAGGTACATTGGACTGACTGACTGCTCACTTTTTGGAGGAGAAGCTCTTTCATTCTACAAGAAGGACTGCTATTTTGTTTGCTTCTGTACAGTCTGGGCTTGGGGATCTGAACCTTCAATGACTTTTTTTTTATTGTGAACATGTACAGCTTTGAATATATTGACAAACCTACAAGTTTCTGTGTTAAGTGCCAATTTTACTTGTGAATATGTTAGTCTCTTGTAACATTGTAATAAATGATGGTTTCTACAGTAGTGTGGTTTGTGTGATGAGCCTCTCCAATGAAGGTGAATGGCATGGGCAAGACTTTGGATCTTATCATGCTTGGTATGAGACATCCTTATGCTCTTTAAGCAATGGTTTTAAGATGATGGTTTAAGAATCGTCTGCAAAACAGACTGAGTGTCTACCTCAGTGCCCGAGGTGAGATGGGCATTTCCTCTTTGTTTCCTTACAAATAACTGCAATCTTGTCTTTAGGCCAAAAGCTTAAGGACTGTATTTAACGTGTCATTATATCCGGATTGTGTTGCTCTTTCTTTAAGCTACCAGGTCAGAGGGAACCGAACAGAATGCCCATAATCTAAACCGCATAACATGGGCCTTACGTGAGATTAACACAAACCATGGTCTGTGTTGCAAGGAACTTCTCCAGAATGGACAGCCTTGGTGGTCCCACAACGGACAAGATATCAACCGCCCAGGAGGAATAAATCCTCTTCCAGAATGTTGAAAAATATTTTGGGTTTGGCCTCTTTAATCCACAGCATGCTTGCTCTTATCCAGTGCAGGGCAACACAAGATCGTGTCCTGGACCACCATGAACAGCAGGACAACCCTGCTGTATAATCTTTGCTTGTTGCTTTTCTTCTGGAGCTGCTTGAAATGAACGCACTGTAACATGCAACATCTAAGATTCCATCAATACAACCCAGACCCAAGCCCAACGTTCATGATGCCAGTCTGTTCACAGGAGTTATGGACGCTGTTGCTTAAAAATTCTGCATTTCGGTTTTGCAACTCTTTTGTGACGTACCAGTCTTTCAGCATTTGGGATTGCAATCTAATAAGGCCAGCAGTCTCCCATGAAGTTGTAGTATTTCATCCCAGGGAATTAATATGGCTTTCTTTCAACATCGGTTGGCATGTTTTTGTCTGCACGCTGTTCAATGATCCCCTAATCGTCAAAAAGGTATGCAGGAAATATGCTTAGCTCGTGGACACACTGAAGTCATGGGGAAGGTATGTTTTTGCAGCTGAAAAATTCCAGCTCGAAATCTCGCAAAGCACTCAATACCCGACCCATGTAGCGCGCACTTTTTTTTCTTTTTTTCCCCTCGACCTCAGGTATGCACCAAATCACCCAGGCCATAATAATAACTTACTCAGAAGAATCAAATGTCTACAATCCTAGTTTCTTCACAGAAGGAATGCATGTAGATTCCTCATCATTCTCTGAGTTACATGTTGACTTTTAATTCAATCCAAAGCACATTTTGAGAGAGCTCTTCCTGTCTGTAGTGTCCGGTCGTAGAGTTAAAATGACCACAGTGCTTTTAGCTGTTTTGTATTTGACTGATTTGGATACAGGGTTGTTTTAATGCATTTAGTACTTCATGGTCCTTTACCAAGTTGTTTTCTTTGATACCTACAATTACATACAAGTCAAGTCAGATTTATTTGTATAGCCTTTTTTTATAACTGTTGCTGTCACAAAGCAGCTTTACATAAATAGTAATTAATAAAAGACAGAGACAAAAAAGAAAAGAAAATAACGTAAGACATGATGGATCAAAGACCCCCAATGAGCAAGCCAATGGCGACAGTGGCATTTAAACAGGTAGCAGTGGTAGGTGGGTGAGCCGCTGGTCTGCTAGGGGGGGTGGTGGGTGGGGGGGCCTGCGGGTTGGACGGGTAGGTGGCAGCTGGTTTGACGCAGGTAGGGGGGACATCAGCAGGCAATCTTCCAGCAGGTCAGGCTGGGTGGCCATTTACTCGGAACATACACTCATCATGGACGTGAATCTCAGGGCAATATTGGACAACGTCTTTATCTAGGACTAATTGAGTTACGGCATACTTCTTTTCTTACTTTTTTTCACTCATTTCTTTGTAAGTAATTTTGCCTTTTTCTCCCAACTTGGTGCTGCCAATTAACCCACCCCATTGGAACTTCCCCTAGCACTAGCAATATTTCTGACACCACGACACTAGGAGCCTATAGACTTCTTCTCTGATGCATGCAAAGCCAGGTACCACTTCTGCCGCCGATGCGAAGCCAACGCACTCGGAGGAAATCCCCGGGCCCCCAGCTGCACTGCACTGCACCAGCTAACAGACGCTTGTGCTGACCAACGTCGCTTTTAGGGTGATGAGGGGAGAGAGCGGGGTCATTTGATTCCATTCACTCAGGATTTGAACTCACGACCCCCAGGCTACGACATGCATGTGTAAAGAAAACAAACAAACATGTACTTCGTGAATTTTTTTCTAAAACCAAAGCAGGATCAAAAATCTGTAAAATATTTGGTTAAATGTCCCTTAGCAAGTTGTACTTTGACCAGATGCGTTTGCCAGCCATTAACATAAGCTGCGGACAGAATTCTGGTTATACAGTTTGACCGCTCTTCTTGGCAGAATTGGTAGAGTTCAATTAAATGTGTTCCTGGCAAAGACCTGATGATGTATTCCATGTGTTCCAAGTCCATGTTTTTTCAATATGGTTGAGGTCAGGACTTTGGTAAGGCCATTCCAAAAGCTAAATGCTAGCCTGCTTTATCCATTCCACATCCACCCTTGATGTGTGTTTGGGGTCACTGTCCTGTTTTAACCATCTAGCTGATGGTCTGAGGTTCTGCCGAAGAGTTTTGAGGTAGTCTCCCTTCATTATTCCATCCACTTTGCCTAATGGGGTTGAAAGCCTTTCCTATGCTCCCCACAACATACCTCTGGTCAGAAGAGTTTTTACTTGTATGCATGGTCAACTGCAGGCCTAAGCTTGAAGGTGTCCGTCTTGCAGCAAATACCCATTGCAAGTTTTACAAAGGTGGTAAGCAGGTGTTCTCTTCAATTTGCGGCCCACTAGCACAACCCACAGAACTGAAAGGTAGCATGTGCTTCCTCCCAGCCACATGAAGCAAGTTTGTTTAGGAGCACTGGCCAGCAACACTGGCTAGCATCTTGCTAAGTGATAAGGGAAGGGAACATTGTCCTACCCATCCACAGAAAGCAAAGCCAATTATGCTTTCTGGAACTCCTGAGCATGGATGGCTGTGGCATCAGCGGGACTTGAACCCTAAATCTCCTGATGGTAGTGGGCTCCTAAGTGGCTCAAAGCGTTGGTCCTAACTTTTTCTGAGCCCGACAACTACACAGAGAAGGATGCTGTTGGAGCAGTCAGTGCATAATGCCCTCATTATAAAGACAAATGCACAGTTGAGAACTGGTGTAAAGAACAAATGTGACGGCCCTCAGAGAGAAGGACAAGCATATCTGGCCAAACAAAGACACTGTACCTCCACCTCTTTTTCATCAAGTGGGCAAGTACAGTGCAGTGGTCTGATGGGTGTCACTACCTGTCTCTTTAGAGGGAAGAGTCACTGTAAATCAGTCCAGAATTATCCAAACTGATCCCCTTTTTCGTATGATGACAGGTTTCTACCCAATGGATGTGTTCTCTTTCGGGACAACAATGCACCTGTCCAGAGATCATGAGAGCTCCTCATGGTTTGGTGTATAAAAATCATACAATCATGCTATCACACCTTCGTAGTCTCCAGGTCTCAACCCAGCTGAACATCAAGATGGAGATTCTGGACCACTTTGTTGAGGGAATATCTTTCGGAAGAACGCTTCTAGTGCACAATAATAAGAATATATGGCAAGGCACATTAAAGCTATTCTGGAGGCTCATAGTGGCCCAACACTTTACTAAGACACCTGATGCAGTTTTTGTCCTTTTTAATTTGACCGCCTTCTCAGGATGGTAGGTGGCAAGTGATCTAACCTCCAAGGCTGATTCAATCAGCACGTTATTCCTCCACATCATGTTCTGCTGTTAGTCCTCTCATCATCTCAGTGTGAACTGTGTTCAAGAGAGAAGCAAGAAGACACCGGAGCTATCAGTGATCAAAGATCACACACAAGCTTGAGCGGGGAGAGGAGGAGGAGGTGGATGAGGGAGAATGTGGGTGTGTTAGTATGTGAGTGAAAGAGAGCGAGAGAGAGGGAGAAAGCAAGCAGGAGGAGGGAGGGAGGGAGTGAGGCTGGAGAAATATAAAAGAGACGGAGGTACAGCAGACAGCACGGCGGATTAAATCCCGTCTGAAGCTCGAACCATGTTGCTGCAGACCATCTCCGTGCTCTCCATCACTGTCGTTCTCTTCGGCTCTCTGGAAGGTAAGGTGAAATGGCACTGCTCCACTGGGCTGCTCTGGAGTTTGGCATTAGTGTGATGTCGAGAACAGGCAGCATGGTGGAGGGAAGAGAGAGAGCCTGTTATCCATTTGCTGTGATGAGCTTTTGATGCAGGTCTGCCATGCATGCTGATGAGAGAAAGAGAGAGAGAGAGAGAGACAGAGAGAGAGAGAGATGCTGTGCTGGGTAATTAATGCACAGGAGAATCTAGGTGATGTCATTAGGAAGACCTTGCTTCTGGTTCCTCTGAATGTCAAACCTGTACTGCTGAATATCTGCAGGACGAGTCATGTCATAATCCACATGTCTACATCGGCCATGTTGCATTTCGCTCCAGCAATAACAAAACACACGTGGATGCAGAGAAAAAACACCCTGTGCTGAATAATGCAGTTGTCCTTTATTGTGCCTTCCAATTACATCATCAGGATCCCTGATTTCTTCCCATTCAGGTCTTGTTATGGGCGGACGGAAAAATCTTGGCTCCATGTGAGCAAGCACTGCCAAGTGTTGAAGTAGTCTTTCAAAAGTGAACCATGCTGTAGCATTTCTGCTGGTTTCTGGCACTCTTCAAAATTACAATTCCTAACTGGTTCTTGGCGGTACATTTCTACAACATTTCTCCTTTAGCTAGCATGCAATCCCAACATTAAATGGACAGGTCATTTCCACTAATAGCTCTTTAAAAGAACTGTCCATTACAAGGTTCCTCGGGGAACCAAAAGTGGTCTGGGGCATTCTGATAGGGCGTCACTCCGCACTGTTACAAGGACAAGGGACCTTCAAGAAAAGTTTTTAGAAGAAGAAGAAGGTTTTGTGAGGGTTCCTTAATGCACTTTAAGAGGTTCCTCCACAGTTTCAAATTGAAGCACCTCCAAAGGTTCCTCAAGGATCTTGTCCTTTGAACAGTACAAGGAACCCTGTTTGGTACCTGGGTCTGGGAAATGAGCCATTTGTGTCTGAGAGTGTCTGTTGAGTTCTGGTGTTCCTCAGTGTCTTTCTCTCTGGCAGGGAAGGGAGTGCAAATGCAGCGGGATGTCCAGTGCTGTATGCAGTACTCGCAGGGGAAAGTGCGGACCAAAGATGTTCTCAAGTTCGAGGTGCAGACAGAGGGGCCGGACTGCAGCATACAAGCCATCATGCAAGTATTCCAAGCATCTTGGTGCGATCGCATACATGGAAACTATGCCTTATTAAATCTCTCAGGCATTGCCATCTTCGCAGGTCGTATTTTTATTACTGAGTGCTGGGTAATTGCGAGGCAAGTGCAGCTCAAGAATGTGCTCAGGTTGGGTGGACAATAGCCAAGCTGTTCCCTGAGTGGGCCAATTTGTCTGGTGCTGATTTGAACCATACGGGAGTGAGAGATCAGTGACTGTTGAGACGAAGGTTCCTTTTTTTTTTGGTCTGAGTCCGTTATTCTCTCCTGTTCTGGCTTGCATAAATCATGGCAGATTGTACACCAAGAAGGCGGTGAAGTGTGCAGATCCCAGGGACAGGAAAGTGAAGAGGTTACTACGGAAACTGGTCCAGAGGCAAAGAGCCAAAGCCCACAGGACCATGTGGTTCCATCCGCATGGGAATCTGCCTGTCATGTCAGAGGTAATCTAAATCCCTGTCCGAGCTGGATTAGCCTTATCTGAGCAAGTACTGGTATGTAAAAGGTCACATACATGGTCAGTATGTGAAGCTTCTACAGGTCTGTAAAGTAATATCTCAGACACCCAAAGCTTCCATCAGCAATAGTGGTCTTGAGGTCGATTTCATCCCAAACTGACGACTGAATTCCTTGACAAATTACATTATTGTAAATCCCGAGTGGGGCAAGTGTCTGTTGTCAAGAGATTGCAAGTTCAGTCCCAGGCAATGCCTCAGCCATCCCCAGCTAGAAGTCCAGGAGAGCATGATTGGCTTCATTCTTTCTGAGAGGATAGAGGTCACTCTTCCCCATAAGCCAGTGTGAAGCTACCTAATGCAGTTAGCATTCTCCTCCAAGCGTGTTGAGCTTCAAGATACAATAGTGCTTCATATGAGGTGACAGAAAAACATGATAGCCTTTTTCCTTCCAGCTTGGTAGCATCAAGCTGTGATGAGAGGAGAGCTAACTAGCGGGTAGAATTGGACATCACTAAATTGGGCAACAAACTACTGAGCTGATGAATGTTGAACCTAGCCGGCTGTGTCTAGTCCTACTTTGAAGAACTTATCACTTTCATTAGCTCACTTTCAAAGAATGCTTCGAAAGCAATCCAGCTGAGACCAATACTGAGCCATAAAACACCATTTGCTAAGCTTTTGCTTTTATTTTTGTAGTTGTTTTGTTATTGACTTTTTTTTAAGCTGATCACTTTGAATACCAAAACCAAAGACAACTAACTGTGGATTATTTCCGTCCTTTCCCATTAGATCCAATAAACGATGAGCAAGAAACGACGGATCACTCCAGCCTTTTCATCTTTGTCACTATCTTCTTGAAAGTATGTAAACCCATAACTTTCATTACCAAACAGTATGCTATCCCAGCAAGATTGTGATATTTAGATGTCTTCTGACCTGACTGTTAATCTATATGCCAAAGTATTCTCCTTTTTAACTCTGTACTTCAAGCTTGTTCATTATCTATCTATATTATACCTACATCTTATGAGTTACACAAGCTGTTATATAGAGTTAAAGTGATATGACTGTTCTTGGCTCAAATATAGTGCAATTACTGATTCTACTATGTATGGTAATGCAATCAATTTTTATATATAAAGAAATATGTGAAATTGATGTCTGAAGTTTTTCATTTGAAACTTTGTATGTCCTTACAAAGGGACAAATCAAGTGCACAGAGAAGCCTTCATCAGATTTCATTAAATTTAAAACTTATACTGCATAGTGTTCACAATTTATAGTAATTTAACAGTGAAATATTACACATTAAAAAAAATTTTCCCAGAGGCCTGTTACAGGCTTTGGTCACAATTCCTCGAGGGTCTAGCACCCCAGCACCATTCCCACCTTGTCACATAATTTATTACCCATCTAAGTTTATACTCACTGTCCCTGTTTGCACGAACTAGCTAACATTTACTTCACCTTGAGTTCACATCTCTCTCTCACTCACTTGTTTACTTGCTCTCCTGTGCCACAGATATATACACACACTCACTCACTCTCACTCACTCTACATACACACACACAGCCTCTCTCTCTCTCTCCCCACCGTACACACACATCCCTTTCTCTTTCTCAGCTGTAGTCTGCTGAACGCCAGCCAACACACAGCTTATTTATTTAAAAACTACTTACATTTTCCTCAATTTGCTCTTTTAAGAAATGTTTTGTAGCCACTCCTGCGTTGAACAGTCTGCACTTCCAAGAAAGAAAATGGCGTGCCTTCTTCTCAAGCTGTGGGTGGAGCTAAAAGTGGGCGGGAAAATGCAAATGTCTCCCCCTCTGACGCAGGAAGGGGAGCAAAATCAGAATGGCATGTAAATCACAAGATTTCAGACTTTGAGTAACCAACAAAGACCTGACTGGGTTCACAGTTTGTGGGTTGGCAGCCACTCCAGATACCCAAATGTAAGTTTACAAGCACTGTTAAAGCTGTTCAGTTTCTCAAGTGGTTTCACACTGAAATGGGCTTTGTCACAAATGTGTCTTAAATTTGAAAGTCATGGTGTCTGGTGGCCTAATTTTCTACATTTAACAGCTTGAAGTGAGTATGGGTACATTTCTGTTACTTATTGCTGCACATGCATATGCATA